>NC_092820.1:138427452-138694952 GCF_023375885.2 Dermacentor andersoni
GCAATTATATTGCAGTTCCAGTAACTGTATCGACCGGGTCCCGGTCGAAGAAACCAACAGCAGGCGTTTCAAGACAATGTTTATGTTTATGTTTCAAGACAATATTATGTTTATTGCGCTGGGCATTTTATACCAGAGCGAGGGAAAGGGTGTAGTGGAAATAGAGGGCAAGGAAAGGCACGTGTCGTTCCAGCGTGCCAAGATAGCTTGTGCTCGTTGAACTGATACGATACAGTAACTAGAGCACAAATGCGAAAACGAAACCGATTCTGTTCGCGCTCACAGAGTGCGGCACCAGGGGGCAGCGCGCGCTGCGCGTCCGTTAGGAGTGGCAGACAGAGCTGCACATGTGTAGTCAGCCGGAATTTTTCGTGTCGTGTTGTAAAAGTTGTTAATTTGCCGTAAATATCTCTTGATTTGTACTCAAGAGTGAAGCAAGACTCCAAGGAAGAGAGATTGACGCATCGGGAGCGAAGAACAGAAACGATGGATGGTTACGCTGCTTGGGTCTCGGCACGTTCGAATTGGCAAAGTTCCGAATTTGTCGCTGTGTTTTGTACGCTTGTGCGCTCGTCATTTGCCGTCATCGCGCGGAGATATTTGCGCTGGATGTCTTTCACTTCGTGTACAAAACTCTGCACGCTGCGGCATCGAAGAAGTTGTCCTGTGTTTGGGTGCACGTATGCGCTTGGACACGGATATATCCTGCTTGCTCTCAACGGGTGTTCAACAGTCTACGCGCACTCGTAACTTGCTCATGAGGTAAGCCCATTTTAATCTTATTTGGTTTGCATAACGTAGGTGTTAGTGATGTGTGGTAAGCCGGTGTCGCGAACAGAAGTATTGTTTCAAAAGACCACTATGCAACGTCTTAGGGCAAAACTGATGCATGAATGGGGAAAGGGATCACCCTATCTTTTCAGATCGATTCCAGTCGTAGCGCGATCGGCTCGATCGCAATTTCCGTGAGGTACTTCTAACCTTTTGCTCACTCGCGTTAAAAGCGTAGAATAAAACTGCGTTCAGTTGCGCACTGTATTGACGCTTGTATTGGCTTGAGAGCATACTGTATCCGATACAAGAACTTCTGTTAAAATACGGAAATAAACGTTCGAGGCAATAGCAGTCGTTCACTACCTGTGATCGTTACTTTCTTGCTTGGGTGCACGTTTTAATTGTGACCAGAAAAAAAAGGTTCTTTCCTCTGGCTGCTCTGCTGTGTTTCCTCGGTGCAACTTTTTGCAGTGCAGCAAGACGTGTTGCTTCGAATGATGTCTGGGCAGTCAAGGCATTCGTGTCAGTAAGCAAGCAGTAAACGGGGTATCAGTGCGAAAAAAATTGGACATACAAGAGAAGCGAATGGTATCATCATTGACTCTTTTATTTTACGAATAATTCAGTTGTATTACTAAAGCGGAGAGTGGATATGCATGAAAGTCAGATTGTATTGATACTCAGCAAAAACAAGGTAACTTATCATTACTAATCAATCCTTTTCTTTTACTGAAAGGCAAGTTGCTGTTGTGCTGGAGCTGAGAAGAGGTCTGCTGCCTGCAATGGGTCCATCTCTCTCAAGTTATCGCAGTATTGTAGCTCTCAAAGTGAGGGGATTTTTTTTTTCTCTTAGCTATTTGCCACCTGAATCATGACTGCCACCTGCCACCTGAATCAAGCTGTGTAGGTGATCACTGTTAGTGACATTGGAGTGCTGGTGGACAAGCACTCCTTTATGATTGCAACGCATATGACAGAGTGTAGCTGTGGCAGTATGCGAAGGTGTTAATCTATAAGCCAAATTAGGTTCTTTGAGGTAATATGTTAATATATTGATTACATTGGATTGTGGTCTAGCAGGCAAAAATGCTAAACAAGGAGAAGTCATTTTAATTTGCACTTGGTAAGATGTGCAAGCAATTCAGGCTGTTACCCATGAAATGGGACATTTGTAGATGTCTTCTACAATGCTGCAGTCCTGAATAGCTTCAGAGTTTAGTGATACCACTATAATTTCTCTGTAAAGCATGCAGCACAGTTTAGCATTGGGGGAGGCTTGCATCAACAGGAGTCTACTTACTTACTTAGTTAAATGGGGCTTAATGGCGCAAAAGCGGCTAAGGCTATGCTGCGCCAAACATGAGGTGTTTTAAAATCCAGTTAATCAAGGAAAAGGCTTTGTTAATAATCTATATCTTATGTAAAAATCCAGTGTCCTCTAGAAATTTACGAACGTCACATAATGGGACTAGCAGATCACCTAAAATTAGAGCAGGGTGTAAAGGTATGTGTAGTTGATATAATTTGTGCAAAAGTGTTCGTCTGTGTGTTTCAGTCTGCGTACATGTGAGTAATATGTGCATAACTGTTTGTGGCTGTTGACATTTCTCGCATGTTGGTGTGTCTTCTTTCGTAAGTAAGTAATTGTGTGTGAGGTGTGTGTGCCCAATGCGTAGTCGGCATAAAACTACATTGATGAACCGCTCCTGATGGTAGCATGACTTCCACTCGCCAACATTGGGTTTCGTGAGATGTAGTTTGTTGTCAGCACAATGATCCCATTCGCGTTGCCATTTCGCCGTTAAGGCTTTTCTAATCGCGCGGATGCTATCTTTGTATGAAAGTGTTGTGTTTGTTATCTCTTTGTTCGCTGCCATCGATGCATATCTATTGGCTGCTTCGTTACCCGGTATCCCAACATGACTTGGTACCCAGCAGAAGTGGATTGACCTCCCATATTTGTTAAGTGCGACCATGTTCAGTATGTCCCCTAACAGGGGTTCACACTCAGATTTTAGGTTTAGAGCCTTCAGTGTACTTAAGGAATCAGTGTAAATGACTGTGTTTTTGTGCTTGCCAGTGATAATCTTTTTCACTACAAACCATAAAGCGTAAACTTCAGCAGTGAAAACAAGGGCATGTTTTGGTAGACGAATACTTCTTTCCCAATTTTCTGTTACGGCCCCTACACACATGTGTTGTTTTGTTTTGGACCCATCAGTGTAGAATTGCGTGTGATTTTGATACTGGTCCTGAAGAGCACGGAATTCTTGTATAATGTGGTCGTGAGGAGTGTCTCTTTTCCTTAAATGTGTTAATGTCCAGTCGCACAACTGCGTGAAATCGTACCACGGGGCCAACCGTTCTGGTTTCTTGGCAACCTGGAGGACTTCGTGGGGAATTTCATAATCCCGACACTATTGCTCATACTGCAGTACAAGTGGCCTAAACATGTTTGGTTTATTTCTGTAGTGTAAGCGTGAGTTGCACTGTGTGACGATGTTGTAGCATATGTGTTGCGGTGATGACTTGAATTCTGAGTACGTAAGGAAATGTGAGGAATGCTCTGCGCTGCTGTAATGAGGGTTCGTTACATTCAACATATAAACTTTGAATAGGTGACGTGTACTTACTGTGAAGTTCAAATGAGGTGTTACTGTTAGGGTGACTATACATAATTTATGGTTTAATTCTAATCTTGTATGAGGCAGACATAGTTTACCCACTTCGTTAAACAATAGAGATGTAATATCTATGTATACAAGTATTACCCATTCATTTATGCCATTTGGACAATGGCAGAAATGCATGGGCAATACTTGTGTACATAGACATTACATCACTATTGTTTAACCAAGTGGTGCCCCTGCATGCTAAATTTTACAGGGCTATTATTAAGTAATGTCAACTTTTGTTGTAACATTAAGGCACCTTTTATATTATTACAGATTACCACCATTGTGTACCATCATAGTGTGATATTTACACTAAATGTATTTGACTTTGCTATAAAACCCTGCACAGTGGTGCATCATGAAATTTTTTTCTATAGTTTCTGGCCTCAGAATGCACTTCACGTTATATTCTTGTTTGCAACAAAACTATAATGCAGGTTTCTCTCCTTATATTTTGTGGCACTTCAAGCTGCGGCGAGCTAAACCACTGGGGAGCAATACTGGAATCGTTACTGCGTGTGGAGCTGTCTTCAAACACACACAAGGAATACATAATTGCTTTTTCAGCGCAAAACAATGGACACAAGAAAGACGACAGAACAAGGCGCTACTCTCAACTGACATCACTTTATTGCGTCCCTCCTTTGTAGACAGCAGAATCTAGAAGAACATGCGCTGTGAACACCATGTGCAGGAACCACCAACATCTGATCACAAGAGCACACTCATAGGACAGAATCCCCCCCCAAAAAAACATATTGAGCACTGTACAAGGTTAAAGAAAGCACACTAATGCACTGTGACCCCAATGACTGTATGAAGAAAGCTTCCGATAACTCTCTGGCGATGGTATCACGGCTCTTTTTCAAAATCGTCGTATCACGAAACATTGCGAACATAAGCGATCCATACCAACAGGCACAGGTTCCCATTTGGCTCAACATTGTAAAATATGGAAGTGCAAAGCCATGTTTTGTGATACTATGATATTGAAAAAGTACTGTGATACCACCGCCCGAGAGTTATCGGAAGCTTTCTTCATACAGTCATTGGGGTCACAGTGCATTAGTGTGCCTTCTTTAACCTTGTGCGGTGCTCAATATGGTTTTTTGGATCCCGTCGCATGAGTGCGCTCTTGTGATCGGTTGTTGGTGGTCCCTGCACATGGTGCTCACTGCACATGTTCTTCTAGATTCTACTATCTATAAAGGAGTGACGCAATGAAGTGATGTCAGTTGAGAGTAGCGCCTTGTGCTGGTCGTCTTTCTTGTGTCCATTGTTTTGCGCTAAACAAAGTATTTATGGATTCGCACCAACTAGCCCGCCAATGCATTGTGTTGAACGCAAAGAAATGCTGCTTTGCCTTCTTTGACTGTGTTGCGGGCACTTCTGAAGTACTGTCTGTCCAATAACCTTGGTGGCATGGAAGTGCCGTCCACTTCTATGCGTTGCTTTCTGTTTCATTGTGGCATCACATCACATTATATTCATAATGTGTATGTACTTTTTCTAAGAGACCCATATTCCTATCCTTGTGTTATATTTGCTGTCGCATTATTTATGTGCAAATGACCAGTGCTCCAAGTTCCATTTTATCGCAAAGTAAACTGCTGGTACCTAAACAGTTCTGTATATCAGAAAACCAAAGCCGAACTGCCGAACACTATCAAGCAGCAGCCTTAGTACAGTGTCAAGTAGTCAGATTTTATTGGTTATGCAGAGGCGCACAGCGTACCTCTTTATTACTTGCTGAACAATTAAGCTGTGTGAAAACTGAGTATTTATGTAGCTTCAACCACATGCTATTGGCCATTGTTCCTGCCCTCAGCAAATGTGGAAGATTATCATGGCATTTCTTTTTCTAATTCTTTTTCCTTATTACAGTGGGATTACTGCATGTGTAAGTAGGAAACGGATCACTTAGGCAATCACAAGCCAACAATGTGTAAACTTGGAACATTGATTGTACAGTTTGATGACCCAGAATAAGTAGAAATACACCATAAATGATTGACGATTAACTTTTACTTGACACAGGGCTAGAGCATACAGTAAGCATACTGTATGCTCATACGGTGTCACATCAATTTAAATTTTAGTGTAGCTTTACAGTGTACGCTTCTATTGTGGCATTCTGTCAGAGCGATGGTAATGTTTCGCGTGTCTAGCAACTAGACTGTCTATATACAGTAGTAAAAATGTGCGAACTGTATTTTTTAATGATTTGATAGAATGTGTAGAACAATAAAGCCATACAATCAACGCACAGTGATGTGACTTTCTCTGCACATGTTGCAGGTTCAAAAAAGTATGGTGGAAGCTGTTGCCAAGGTTCCGACCAGAAAAGACAGCCAGTATAAAAGGGTCCACACCACTGATCTCTACTACAGGGCATGGACAGCACATCGAGCACCCTCGACTGAAGCCAACCTTGTCCCGGAAGTTGGTGCTTCACAACTTTGTGGCAGCACTTCGTTTGCACGGGTGTGTGGCATTTCTTCCCCTAACATGCCCGCCTGATGTGCCATAAACTACCCAAGCAGTGTTTCGAGGTGTCCAGAATTTTTCCATTGCAGTGTCTACAGTGTAGCTAACATAAATGGCGTGCAATGGAAACACTGGTAAATGAGAAAAAACTTGATGTAAGAGAACACTATCGTATACGGGTTCAGATTGTCATAAAAGCGCTTACCAGACATGTAGAGACCTCCTAAAATGTGAAAAACCACAAAGAAAAGTTTTTCGGCAGCAATATTATCTGATCGCACGCACTAGTTAGTCCACCATATAAATATGCCCTGCTTCCAGGACAAGCGCCTGCATGACACCGCATTTCCACTGGCTTCACCTGCATCCGGTGCGGTGTGCTGCATCCAGCAAAACATTAGAAATCACTGGTGCACAGTGTTTTCTGTCCCCTTTCTCGACACCTACTGAACACATGGTAAACTGCTTCCAAAGCAAAAAAACAGAGGGAAAGGGCTCTGAACACATTGCATTTTAAAGTGGCTGGTACTGGGTAACGCAAGTACTGTGGCATAGTATATTTGCACCAGGCAACCTGTGCGCCCAAAAAGGCTGCTGTTTACTTGCAAATGGCCAACATATTGTGAGCATGTTGAAGTTCATTTTTTATTCTCATCTGGAGAAGAAGCCTTGGAAGCATGAAACACTTCACAAAACCAGCTTCAATATATTGTGTCTGCATCACAATTTCATGGCTGCATGAGTGAACCCTCTGGTTAACATGTAAGAGTGTTCATGATGTTTGCCATGCATTATCCACTTAATTTACAAGTCAACCCTATCTTGAGATTTAAGCTGATGTTGCGTTTAGAGAAATTATGGCCGAGAGCCAGCTTTTGAGAATACAGATTGAGCTCGACAGATTAAACACCAGAACAAGTCGTTGAGGATTTCAGATCAAGAATCTTCAAAGGCCAGTTCATTTAGGGGTGTTAATATTCTGCTCAAAGTTGTTGATTGTTACGTTCGTATGGTGCCCAAGCATTGCGGTAACAACTTCACTTGGAGTACATAGCAAGGGTGTATTCGAAGTAAGCTGCTGGCTTTCTTTCTGTTTTCAAAAACTGGTTTCTTGTTCAGTTCAAATTTTCAAATTTAGCATTGTTTATTAGGTGTTGTGTTCTGTTTCCTTTTCCTGCAGCTTCTTAGTTAAACATCTGAATAGTGAACACAACTTGACCTTTGCTTGATTTTCTAGATTACCACCCTTGATGCAAAACAATTTCACTTCAAAACTGCTTGTACCGTACTGAAAGAATAACTTGAAGCAGCCATAGCCACCAATAACACGCAAGAGATGATTATGAAAATTTTAATATTGTTTTTTGATCTACAGGGTGTCTTAACTATCGTGCACCAAGATTTAGAAATATGTAAATGCGATGTAACTAGACAAAATGAAGGTAATGTTTGCCGTCGCTTTGAGATACTGTGATTATATTTTGCATTCTGCCTAATTACATAATTCTTAATTAGTTAATAAATATCTCAAATAATTAAATGAAATGTATCAATGAAAAGTTGTAGAGCAATATGAAAGCCTCCTTACACACTTTTTTGTTACTGTTACTCATTGTGTGCTACATAAAAGTGTTTTTCCAAGGAATAAACCTGCGAATACACATAAAGTGTCTTGAGTGGCCAGTCATGTGTCAGTTTTGTGATGCAAAGCCACGAATACACCTTAAATGGGTTCTTTTAAGAAAAAGACTTGGCTCAGAAAATTATCCTTCTTTATGCTGCCTGTGGAGACAAGGTTTCTGAGACATAGCCATGGCCCTCAAGGAAGATGCCGAGGCCACAGGCAGTTCCTCCAGTGACCGTGAAAAGGTCTCCTGGGGCACAAGTCTAATTTGGCACCCCTACCTTTCTCCTGCAGCTTTTCTGTCTACTTAGCTAACCAGGTGGGTCAATGATGGCAAAGGGAAAAAGAATCAACAGCTTCAAACGTAGAACTTGCTCAAGCTCAACGCATTCTTGGTGTGAAGTTTTTCCCTTATCATTTATCAAAAAAATGGGTAATAAGTATATGATATGGTCTTCATACAGACACCTCTTTCCCACAGAGAATTAGCAGTAAAAAAAGCAGCTTATGAAGGCTTGAATATTAGCTAGGATGATGTGGCATAGATAGGATAATGATTATGAATGTTTCTGGTAAAGGTAGTGGTAGTAGAGTGAATAATCAGTTTATATATAGATTAAAAGACATTTCGTTCCAATGCCAGAATTTTAAATCATCCCAAATAATTTTTGCGTTTGATAGTCTATGCGCATTGAGTGACAGTGCTTCTTGATGCTTGCTTCTCGCTGACATCATTCTTATGCTGCATAATTCACCTGTTTAAATTCCCTATTTCTCCCTTTCAAGCAACTTTACATTCATCATAACATACCTTGTATGTTATGATGGATGAATGTAAAGTGATAAGTGATGAATGTAAATGTGATAAATGTGAAATGTAATCTCATCAGCAAGTTCCAGAAACTTGCTGATGAGATTAGGGGGCGGCGTGCACCCCAGGCTTAGATATGCATTCAAGAGCCTAATATCTTGCAAATGTTAGTAATACTCCTGCTAAGCAAGTTCTTGGTGTCATACAAGGTTATTTGCGAATACGAATTTGCCTAAATTTAGAAAACAGTCAATCTAAAACATGTCAAGCAATATCGCTGACAGTACACACACATTCCAACGGAACTAAATACAAATAAATATAGCACCAAATGCAGAATCATTGGCATGATGCCATCCTTTCAGTGAAATAAAATCTGTCCTGCATTGTAAATCTGGAATCCTTTATAATCCAGACTACTAAATGCCTCATGAGGGTTGTGACGTAAAATATGCGTGTATTTATTCCTCGTTTCTTTACTTTAAGACCCGATAATGCTTAAACAGCAGTGAAAGAACTGAGATCACGGTACTTAATACTTTATATTGCTCCAGAAATCCGTTTTTCTGCCGATCGCAGCACTTGACACTACCAATTTTTGACAGAAAATGTGAGACAGAAGGCACATAACACTTAAGGTGGTGCTATTCACTTTGATTGTTTGGGAACAAAACTCATAATGTACATGTTATGTCCCTATGTGTCATTGCCTTTGAACAACAAAAAGGTAGGGGGTTTGCATTTTGCAAAACTGCATGGAGGTTTTTACTGTGTGCAATTAAAATTAGAAACCTTCACAGCTGATACTAAATGCATTCTCCACCGCTTTAGGTTATACAGGTGCACTACTTTACACAGAACACACTCTTTTACCTCATCACTGCCCACACTCTTAGGCAAAGTTACACCCTTTGGAGTGCCCCTTCTGCCACACAATGATAATCGTCATCTGCCTTGTTGCGTTTCCTTTCTTTAACGCTGCGAGCCCTGTACTTTCCAGTAACGAACGGCATGCGCGTTATCAGCATGATAGCATTCCCGAAAGGAAAGTAGCGGCCGTGGCGTTTTAAAGAAAGGAAACACATCAAGGCAGATAATGATTATTGTTGTGTGGCAGAAGGGGCATTCCAAAGGGTGTAACTGCCTAAGAGTGCAGGTGGTGATTCAGATTCTTCAAAGGTGTTTCATTGTATGGGATGGCACATCGCTCTTCACTTATTTGCAGAATATTGCAATTCCAATTGTGTCATATGAGATGAATCCATTAGAGAGCTTTAACTTGCCCTAAATTTATTACAGCTCTGTACTGGTAAACTGGCAGCAGCTTGCAGTGCTTGTGGAAAAACAATTGTAACTGCCATATTATATGTAACTGCTAGTGCACAGGCATCGGCAGCAGCAATGGTTAGGGTACACTTGTTTCTTCTGTTCTGGGGTATGCATCCTCCATGAGAAAGTAGTTTTTTTCGTCTTCCTCTTCTACCACATTGGAATGTGAAATGGGGTGTAATTTGTAGGGTATACTCTTGCATAAACTTCATGAGCATTTATTCTTGTCTGTGCCACAGATCATTGTTGCTACCACTATAAAAGCAGTTTACAGCACCCGTAGGGAACAATCTGTGAATCTTTAACGAACAGTAAGGATAATGAATAAGCGAATAATTTTTAGTAATTTTCAACAAATTTAACACTCTTTGCTTTCCACTGTGGTGTTTTTCAAACTGTAATGTTGGCACAAGGTTTGTCTGCAGGATGTCATTTTGTGTGAATGAGTGCACTTGTGCGCATAACACCTCAGCGTCAACATTCTGCTGCACAGAATGTCATTAGCTTTCGTATGCATTGGTCACTATCGGCTGCTCCTTTGTTAGTTGGAATGTAGCATTTATGTAAAGCACATTTGATGTTCTAACAAAAAGCATTGTGCCCTCTTATCTTCTAATTCTCCTACTTGATGCCTAGTGCTATAATAGCATGGTTGACACCATGAGAGTCAGTGTGGTGTATAATTGTGTCTGGTGGGGTGGGGGGTGTACATTAACTTAAGCAACTTTTCTAGACGACTTGAATCAATATTGTGGAATGCTGGTTTTTTTTTTTCAATCACTGTTACCAAGTTTCACTTTGCTTGTGGCAACAAGTTTAATGTAGTTTGCTAGCACTCCTGCCAACACATATAATGTGCAGGCATCTGTGTTGAAAAAAAGACCAGCTAATGGTTTGCGAGGAGCTAAGGTCCATTTAGACCATTAAATTTTGAGCTTACACCGGTGGAAATAACTGGTGAATCAAAGCACACCCAGGAGAACTGACCATAATATTTTCTTTCAATATAATAATGATGAAGCTTTGAACTGCATATGAACTGACTTGTTTAAAAAATGACCCATTTCCTTGTTCAAGTAAGACAAAGGTTCCACAGGAAGACAGAAACTTGAAGCCGTCAACAGCAGCATGAATATAAACAGCGCTCGACGTTTTGCAATCTTGCACCTGGTTATCATATTGTCCATCCCATTTTTTTCCACAGGCTGTTCTTTACTGTTTTATGGTCATACCCAGTTTAATTTTAATGTCCCAATTTTTTAATATTTCGTTAATATATCTTCATCGGCTTTTAACAAAATATATATTCTAATGTGCCTTCATTTACCATTTACAGTGATCTTAACCAGATGCATCTTGATACAAAATTTATTTTCCTTAATTCTTTGTTTTCCTTTTCCAAAAGTGCAAACTGTTTATCTTGATACCTATTTTGTCTTCTCGGAAGATTAGGTCTACTGGATTAATGACTGCTTACATGTGTACATCATTTTCTGTTTTGGTCACCCCTACTCTTTGCAAGAACTGACGGTAGTGCTCATACCCGCTCCATCACACTCACCACTGCTAAGCACACCCTTCCTTCCTTTATCTTAACACTTTGGCTTCTCTTGACCTATTATATGCACCAGTTTCTTCTCCCCCAATGAGGCTAGGGGCCACTGAGCTATGCACAATCCAAAACAACACAGCCAAGGAAAACATTTGCTACCCTAATGACAAGCACCTATGTCGAAATGTTGGCTATAGCAACATCCCTTGTTCCAACAATGTTGGTCTACTTACATGTTTTTCTAACACAGAAGTTACTGCTTTGTCGTGTTCTGTGATTATACTTTTTTACCGCTTTCTTTAGGATGGATATTCACGAATACTATTTGTTTCTCCTAACAGCAGCAAGTTTATCCTTGCAAGCATTTTGGGTCAAGAACAACTTTCACCAGGAAGAAGTGCAAGACGAGTGATTGAAGAAAATAAAGTTGCTTCTGTGATCTAAGAACTTGAGGACTGAAATGTTGCACCTTTGTGTACATATGCTACGCAGTGCTTTCATATCACAAAGTGCAAACTGTTTTATCTCTGCAGCCATGTCAGTGTGTTGGCAAGACAATTTTCTCAATGGTGACCTGCTGCTTTGTCTATGAGCTGCCTTCATGACATTTGCATTAAAGGCGATGTACTATCGGGGACAAAAGTACCCTGGAAGTGCGAGCGTTGACCAAATTGCATTTCTGTTCAAGACCGCTGAAAACAGTGGGTTATGTATGCACATTCCGAACGCAGATGGTAGCACGACTGATCCCAGCGAATAGTGCACCATAAAATTCGGTCGACTCTCACACGTCCTGAGCAATTTTGTCCCCGATGGCACATTCTTTGAACAATGGATATGCTCTGCAAGATGAAATACGGGAAGCACCTGTACTTTAACGGATATAGTACAGATTTAGCATACGGAGTCTTTCGTTTTCTGAATACGGCAAGCACCTGTATTTTAACGGTTATAGTACAAATTCAGCATACAGTGTGTTCCGTTTTCTGAATACGAGAAGCACCGTACTTTAACGGTTATAGTACAGATTCAGAATACAGAGTCTTCCGTTTTCTAGATACAGAAGCACTCGTATCTTGTATTACGGTCTCTTTTTTACAGTTGTCCGTTCTACGGAAATGACCGTTCTTAATTTACGGAAGAGTGTTCGGTCACAAATTACCAGCAAATTTTCTGTAAAGTAAGGAACATTTTTTTTACAGTGTAGCCACATACAGGTCCGTTGCAAAAAAGAAAGTGTGTGGACGGGATTTCCGAGGTTGCCGTTCACAAGCAAGCAAGTTTTACGATGCCTGTAACAGAGCCGAACGCCACTTTGCAAAGGGTAACAAATATTCGCGTATTCTATAATGGAAAATGTAAAGAATGGTGGAACTAATTGAATGTTCCCGCGAAGTCATTCTGAAGCATCGCACGTCGCTCATAGGTGAAAAAAATACTCACGAACAGTGCGGGTGACGTGCGTGTTCGTTTCTATGGAAAGACGCTTTATACCGCATGTTTGATGAAGAGCAATACGGATTGACCTGGCAACCCGCAAATAATTCGACGAAGTAATGCGATCATGTTCCAGTTAACGTTTTACAATATAACTCGTTTACAAACCTCAATGGAACATACCTTTTCTCTATCAGTTCTTTCAGATATTAACACTATGTTTATATGTGAAAGATTGTTGCGAAGCCTCCCAGTATTAAACTCATTAAGACTTATTTTCAGTGGTACACCACCACACTTCTGCAAAAGTTATTACTTATTTGTATTCGAACGGTGCATTGGTAACTGCTATGAGTAATATGGTGTTTGCCTTCGAAGACCTGTATTCGGTGCACATCGGTGATGTTGCTGGGAAGCAGCATACCGAGCTGCTGCCGTACTTTACGTGAAGAATAACTACTGTAGCTGACGAAGACTGTTCAGTATTAAGCAGTCCCTTTACAGAAGAGGGGTTTGAGGCAGCCATTGATCAGTTACATATGCCATAAACTCTCGGTCCTGACGGCAGTTCACGAGAATGTTACAAAACCCTTAACGTTTATTCTTACACCTGTTCTACTCCAAGGCTGAGCCACAATCACACATACAACCATCTTGTGCCAGAAAGAGCCAGTTTTTTTTAATGGTCGCCACGTATTGATAACGACGATAATTTTCATACCGCGGTGCATGCCCATAAAGAGGGATGGGCCAGAGAGCGTGTCCTCGTGTTTATTATCATAATCATTTCTATTATCATCAGCAGCAGCCTATATTTATGTATCCTAGAAGGCATAGGCCACTCCCAGCAATCTTTAATTACACGTCTAACACTAACTCATTACTACATTCGTATGCAAATTTTGTAACTTCATCACGCGACTTCATTTTCTGCCGTCATCAACATGTGTTTCTCCTCTCTTCGTGCGCATTCTGTAAATATACTTATCCAACGGTTATCGGCGCTACGCGTTATATGGCCCGCCCAGGTCAATTCTTTTCTTCTAGTTTCAACTTGAATACAGGTTATCCCCGTTTGCTCTCTTATTCATGCGGCTGTTTTTCTGTACTTAAACTATACGCCATGATTTTATCCTTGTACTTTGCATCTTGCCCAATTCCCGTTCTTTGGGCCCTGCCTAACCCATCGCCGTCCACCTGGGGTGGGTCAATGAAAGGTTTTTTTATCATTTATTTATTTGTGAGTAAGCCATTAAAAAGGTATTTTTGTAATTCCCTTAGTTATTATTTCCATTTGCGAAGCAATATTTTTTCTTCCACGTATTAATTGTATCAAGTTTACTCGCTACTTATTTATGAAAACGGTATGGGGGTCATTGAAATCAGATTGCGAATGGCAAAAGATCCGCGGAAATAATGGCTGCGTACCTAAGATCCTGCCTATACACCATATTTATCATACCGTGGACGTCGACCCCAATCTATCATGCTATGCTACCACTTTTATGCTATCAGTACGTTGGCTGTTCCATTGGAGCGACGTTCATCCAATGTGACCTCTAACTCGCAGAGAACACTGAATCGGCTGGGCCTTTGTTGGAACGGTAGCGTTGGGCCTGTTATGGTACCAAATTCTGCCAGAACTGTGTCATATCTAGTGCAATGTGGGTGTGCGGTCTACTGTCTGGGTGGGCTGTCTGCCTTTTAGTAGGCGCCGCCGTGTTGCGTTAGCGGCTATGGCGTTGAGCGGTTAAGCAAGAGGTCGCGGCATAAGACAATAACTCAGGTTAAAATTCGAGCTCGTAAAGGAAATCCAGGTAGCCAAAATTAATCCATAGTCCCACAATATGACGTGCCTCATAAAACGGTCGTGGGCTTGGCATGTGAAACCTCAAAATTCAAATTATATATATTATTGTTGCACGCATATATGAGTACACAACAAAAATATGCGTGGCTATCATTGTACGGTATCCTAAGCTTCGGTGATTCCCACTAGCTAGATTTTCCCTTTATTTATAAGGGTTAACTTTATTTGTGAAGGTGTTTTTCATATTGCAAGTGGCTTAGGACGGCCAAAGCTTCCCATACTTCTGAACCTTCAGGACGTACCTACGCAAAACGGAGGAGCAAGAATGCTGAAAAATCACACATGTAGATTAATTTCTCTAAGTATTGAATAGTAGACTAAATAGTAGGCGTATACGTAAGGTGTTAATTTCAAGAACTTTTCATTTAACAGTGGTGGTAACGATCTAGTCGAAAGGAGCACTCTGAGACTATAACCTAGGCACATTCGCTCAAATGAAGTCACAACCTCATAATGTTTGCAGACAATGAAACAAGAAAAGCCTAAAAGCAGTCACTTGCTCATTTGTTATAAATTTGCAGTAGCTAAATTAGTAAAATGTAAAGTAGACGAAAAAACAGCTTACCACAGGTGCGATCCCACCTGCGACCAGTTCTTTGTTTATCTGCTTACTTTCTTTTGCTTTTTGTAATCAATTTTACAGTTCTATTTACGAATTACCCTTTTGATTTCAGTTTCGTCATTGCCTGTTGGCTTTCATCATCATCATCATCATCAGCCTAGTTACGCCCACTGCAGGGCAAAGGCCTCTCCCATACTTCTCCAACTACCCCGGTCATGTACTAATTGTGGCCATGTTGTCCCTGCAAACGTCTTAATGTCATCTGCCCACCTAACTTTCTGCCGCCCCCTGCTACGCTTCCCTTCCCTTGGAATCCAGTCCGTAGCTCTTAGTGACCATCGGTTATCTTCCCTCCTCATTACATGTCCGGCCCATGCCCATTTCTTTTTCTTGATTTCAACTAAGATGTCGTTTACCCGCGTTTGTTGCCTCACCCAATCTGCTCTTTTCTTATCCCTTAGCGTTACACCCATCATTCTTCTTTCCATAGCTCGTTGCGTCGTCCTCAATTTCAGCAGAACCCTTTTCGTAAGCCTCCAGGTTTCTGCCCCATATGTGAGTACTGGTAACACACAGCTGTTGTACACTTTCCTTTTGAGGGATAGTGGCAACCTACTGTTCATGATTTGAGAATGCCTGCCAAACGCACCCCAACCCATTCTTATTCTTCTGGTTATTTCAGTCTCATGATCCGGATCCGTGGTCACTACCTGCCCTAAGTAGATGTATTCCCTTACCACTTCCAGTGTTTCGCTACCTATCGTAAACTGCTGTTCTCTTCCGAGACTGTTAAACAGTACTTTAGTTTTCTGCAGATTAATTTTCAGACCCACCCTTCTGCTTTGCCTCTCCAGGTCAGTGAGCATGCATTGCAATTGGTCTCCTGAGTTACTAAGCAAGGCAATATCATCAGCGAATCGCAAGTTGCTAAGGTATTCTCCATCAACTTTTATCCCCAATTCTTCCCACTCCAGGCCTCTGAATACCTCCTGTAAACATGCTGTGAATAGCATTGGAGATATCGTATCTCCCTGTCTGACGCCTTTCTTTATATGGATTTTGTTGCTTTCTTTGTGGAGGACTACGGTGGCTGTGGAGCCGCTATAGATATCTTCCAGTATTTTTACATATGGCTCATCTACACCCTGATTCCGTAATGCCTCCATGACTGCTGAGGTTTCGACTGAATCAAACGCTTTCTCGTAATCAATGAAAGCTATATATAAGGGTTGGTTATATTCTGCACATTTCTCTATCACTTGATTGATAGTGTGAATATGGTCTATTGTTGAGTAGCCTTTACGGAATCCTGCCTGGTCCTTTGGTTGACAGAAGTCTAAGGTGTTCCTGATTCTATTTGCGATTACCTTAGTAAATACTTTGTAGGCAACGGACAGTAAGCTGATCGGTCTATAATTTTTCAAGTCTTTGGCGTCCCCTTTCTTATGGATTAGGATTATGTTAGCGTTCTTCCAAGATTCCGGTACGCTCGAGGTTATGAGGCATTGCGTATACAGGGTGGCCAGTTTCTCTAGGACAATCTGACCACCATCCTTCAACAAATCTGCTGTTACCTGATCCTCCCCAGCTGCCTTCCCCCTTTGCATAGCTCCTAAGGCTTTCTTTACTTCTTCTGGCGTTACCTGTGAGATTTCGAACTCCTCTAGGCTATTCTCTCTTCCACTATCGTCGTGGGTGCCACTGGTACTGTATAAATCTCTATAGAACTCCTCAGCCACTTGAACTATCTCATCCATATTAGTAACGATATTGCCGGCTTTGTCTCTTAACGCACACATCTGATTCTTGCCTATTCCTAGTTTCTTCTTCACTGTTTTTAGGCTTCCTCCGTTCCTGAGAGCCTGTTCAATCCCATCCATATTATAGTTCCTGATGTCCGCTGTCTTACGCTTGTTGATTAACTTAGAAAGTTCTGCCAGTTCTATTCTAGCTGTAGGATTAGAGGCTTTCATACATTGGCGTTTCTTGATCAGATCTTTCGTCTCCTGCGATAGCTTACTGGTTTCCTGTCTAACGGCGTTACCACCGACTTCTATTGCGCACTCCTTAATGATGCCCATGAGGTTGTCGTTCATTGCTTGAACACTAAGGTCCTCTTCCTGAGTTAAAGCCGAATACCTGTTCTGTAGTTTGATCCGGAATTCCTCTAGTTTCCCTCTTACCGCTAACTCATTGATTGGCTTTTTGTGTACCAGTTTCTTTCGTTCCCTCCTCAAGTCTAGGCTAATTCGAGTTCTTACCATCCTGTGGTCACTGCAGCGTACCTTGCCGAGCACGTCTACATCTTGAATGATGCCAGGGTTCGCGCAGAGTATGAAGTCGATTTCATTTCTAGTCTCACCATTCGGGCTCCTCCACGTCCACTTTCGGCTAACCCGCTTGCGGAAAAAGGTATTCATTATCCGCATATTATTCTGTTCTGCAAACTCTACTAATAATTCTCCTCTGCTATTCCTAGAGCCTATGCCATATTCCCCCACTGACTTGTCTCCAGCCTGCTTCTTGCCTACCCTGGCATTGAAGTCGCCCATCAGTATAGTGTATTTTGTTTTGACTTTACTCATCGCCGATTCTACGTCTTCATAAAAGCTTTCGACTTCCTGGTCATCATGACTAGATGTAGGAGCGTAGACCTGTACAACCTTCATTTTGTACCTCTTATTAAGTTTCACAACAAGACATGCCACCCTCTCGTTAATGCTATAGAATTCCTGTATGTTACCAGCTATTTCCTTATTAATCAGGAATCCGACTCCTAGTTCTCGTCTCTCCGCTAAGCCCCGGTAGCACAGTACATGCCCGCTTTTTAGCACTGTATATGCTTCTTTTGTCCTCCTAACCTCACTGAGCCCTATTATATCCCATTTACTACCCTCTAATTCCTCCAATAACACTGCTAGACTCGCCTCACTAGATAGCGTTCTAACGTTAAACGTTGCCAGGTTCAGATTCCAATGGCGGCCTGTCCGGAGCCAGGTATTCTTAGCACGCTCTGCAGCGTCACAGATCTGACCGCCGCCGTGGTCAGTTGCTTCGCGGCTGCTGGGGACTGAGGGCCGGGGTTCGATTGTTGTATTCATATAGGAGGTTGTGGCCAAGTACTGCACCAGGGTGGCCAATCCTGCTCTGGTGAGAGAGTGCGTTACCGGTTCTGGTCACCGGGATCAGGCCGCACTCCAGGCCTGTTTGTGCAATTTTCTCAACACACGTTTTTTTTTTTTTTGTATTTTCCGGTGGAGAATAGCGCGGCACCGGGATTTGAATCACGGTCCTCTTGCACTGGAGACGGATACTCTACCGTCCCCGTAGGAGTTAAATTAAAATTTAATTTATGGGGTTGTACGTGACAAAACCACTTTCTGATTATGCACGCCGTAGTGGAGGACTCCGAAAATTTCGACCACCTGGGGTTCTTTAACGTGCACCTAATTCTATGTACACGGGTGTTTTCGCATTTCGACCCCATCGAAATGCGGCCGCCGTGGTCGGGGTCCGATCCCGCGACCTCGTGCTCAGCAGTCTAACACCATAACCACTGAGCAACCACGGCGGGTCCCGCAGGAGTTGTACGCCTCATTTAACCTACAGTGGTGCCCTATTTGGTCAGTCAAGGTGGACCAATCTGAGCTCGGTTATACCGCATGGATGGCACTCGGCTACAGAACCTGGTATTTATGACCTGCACATGTGAGTGTGAGGCCATACATATTTGAAGATATACATCGTTCTTTTTTTTTTCTTTTTTTTTTGGAGGGTTCCCGTACAGTGATAAAATAAAGGACAAGGCATTAAAAGAAAGAAAAAAAAAAGAAATGGGGCGAAAAAAAAAGGAACATAACAGGTGATTTGAACTCGTGACCCTTCGATGTTGCCCGGAAAGATAGCTCAGTCGGTTGGTTCGTCAGGCCCCAGGCTACTTTCAAGCGCCACAGCTCCTGCTCCGAACCTCACACTTACGTGGAAAGAGACTCACGTTGTCCGCGATAGTTGTTGGAAGGCATACTTTCTAGGAAAAATGGCCGCTCGAGGAGAAGAGCGAACTCGAGCGGCTTTAGAGGCTAGGAAAACTGCCTTAAAATATTTAGACTTGAGGGAAAGCTTCGTTAACAAACTATAACACGGCAATCAGCACTCGAATACGATGAGAGAAATTACTGAGACGTGGAAAATTCCCATGAAAAAAAATCTGGTTTGCGAGACAAATGCTTGTATGTATTGAACCTCTTAAAAGATGAGGGGGAAATATGCGCTCACCGAGAGGGCATCTTCAGCACGGGACCACCCCAAGGCACCTTACAGAGATGTGGAGAGCTTCGCGGCCGGAACGAAGCATCCCTTCTCCGCCGGCCAAGAGGGGGAAACGCGCTTTCCGATCGCTCAAGGTTGCGCGGACAAAGCATAACTCTAGCGTCTAGGAAAAGCTTAACCAGGTGCGATGGCGGCACGCATAGCGTGGGAAGCTAGCCGCCAGAATAATTATACCAAGGACTGCTGCTGATGAGGGCGAAATACCTTCGTGTAATTATAATAACCCTAATAGGACTACTTTCGAAAAAAAAAAGAAGGAAACGGCCCAGAGGGCTATACTACGAGAGCTATGACTGATAGTTTTCTATATATATATATATATATATATATATATATATATATTCATCTCATCTATGGGATCGCATGCGCGCGCTGTTGCTTTGTCTCTGTGTGTAGTATAGTTAAGAGAGCCAGTTTAAGGGCGGAGAAGAAGAAAGAAAAGAAAAGCAAAAACTGCAGCGCCGTGGTTTTAAAGCGCACCCGTGGTAGAGAAACGGAATGCGATATAAGCGTGCGTAGCCATGATACGCACACGACAACTGCCTTAAAATATTTAGACTTGAGGGAAAGCTTCGGTAACAAACGATAGCACACCAATCAGCACTCGAATATAATTATAACCCTAATACTAATTGTAAATATTCATCTAATCTATGGGATCTAATGCGCGCGCTGTTGCTTTGTTCTGTGTGTAGTAGTTAAGAGAGCCAGTTTAAGGGCGGAGAAGAAGGGAGGGAAGGAAAGTCTCTGAAGGAAAATTACAGCGCCGTGGTTTTAAAGCGCATCCCGTGGTAGAGAAACGGAAGGCGATATAAGCGTGCGTGGCCATGATACGCACACGACAAACTGCCTTAAAATATTTAGACTTGAGGGAAAGCTTCGTTAGCAAACGATAGCACGGCAATCAGCACTCGAATATAATTATAACCCTAATAATAATTGTAAATATTTATCTCATCTATGGGATCTAATGCGCGCGCTGTTGCTTTGTCTCTGCGTGTAGTAGTTGAGAGAGCCAGTTTAAGGGCGGAGAAGTGGGAAGGAAAGGATAGTCTCTGAAGCAAACTTGCAGCGTCGTGGTTTTAAAGCGCAACCGTGGTAGAGAAACGGAAGGCGATATAAGCGTGCGTGGCCATGATATGCACACGACAAACTGCCTTAAAATATTTAGACTTGAGGGAAAGCTTCGTTAACAAACTATAACACGGCAATCAGCACTCGAATACGATGAGAGAAATTACTGAGACGTGGAAAATTCCCATGAAAAAAAATCTGGTTTGCGAGACAAATGCTTGTATGTATTGAACCTCTTAAAAGATGAGGGGGAAATATGCGCTCACCGAGAGGGCATCTTCAGCACGGGACCACCCCAAGGCACCTTACAGAGATGTGGAGAGCTTCGCGGCCGGAACGAAGCATCCCTTCTCCGCCGGCCAAGAGGGGGAAACGCGCTTTCCGATCGCTCAAGGTTGCGCGGACAAAGCATAACTCTAGCGTCTAGGAAAAGCTTAACCAGGTGCGATGGCGGCACGCATAGCGTGGGAAGCTAGCCGCCAGAATAATTATACCAAGGACTGCTGCTGATGAGGGCGAAATACCTTCGTGTAATTATAATAACCCTAATAGGACTACTTTCGAAAAAAAAAAAGAAGGAAACGGCCCAGAGGGCTATACTACGAGAGCTATGACTGATAGTTTTCTATATATATATATATATATATATATATTCATCTCATCTATGGGATCGCATGCGCGCGCTGTTGCTTTGTCTCTGTGTGTAGTATAGTTAAGAGAGCCAGTTTAAGGGCGGAGAAGAAGAAAGAAACGAAAAGCAAAAACTGCAGCGCCGTGGTTTTAAAGCGCACCCGTGGTAGAGAAACGGAATGCGATATAAGCGTGCGTAGCCATGATACGCACACGACAACTGCCTTAAAATATTTAGACTTGAGGGAAAGCTTCGGTAACAAACGATAGCACACCAATCAGCACTCGAATATAATTATAACCCTAATACTAATTGTAAATATTCATCTAATCTATGGGATCTAATGCGCGCGCTGTTGCTTTGTTCTGTGTGTAGTAGTTAAGAGAGCCAGTTTAAGGGCGGAGAAGAAGGGAGGGAAGGAAAGTCTCTGAAGCAAACTTGCAGCGTCGTGGTTTTAAAGCGCAACCGTGGTAGAGAAACGGAAGGCGATATAAGCGTGCGTGGCCATGATATGCACACGACAAACTGCCTTAAAATATTTAGACTTGAGGGAAAGCTTCGTTAACAAACTATAACACGGCAATCAGCACTCGAATACGATGAGAGAAATTACTGAGACGTGGAAAATTCCCATGAAAAAAAATCTGGTTTGCGAGACAAATGCTTGTATGTATTGAACCTCTTAAAAGATGAGGGGGAAATATGCGCTCACCGAGAGGGCATCTTCAGCACGGGACCACCCCAAGGCACCTTACAGAGATGTGGAGAGCTTCGCGGCCGGAACGAAGCATCCCTTCTCCGCCGGCCAAGAGGGGGAAACGCGCTTTCCGATCGCTCAAGGTTGCGCGGACAAAGCATAACTCTAGCGTCTAGGAAAAGCTTAACCAGGTGCGATGGCGGCACGCATAGCGTGGGAAGCTAGCCGCCAGAATAATTATACCAAGGACTGCTGCTGATGAGGGCGAAATACCTTCGTGTAATTATAATAACCCTAATAGGACTACTTTCGAAAAAAAAAGAAGGAAACGGCCCAGAGGGCTATACTACGAGAGCTATGACTGATAGTTTTCTATATATATATATATATAGGTAGTTGCAAATCACAAAAAGAAGGACCAATCGCTTCTTGTTCTAGTTCAACTGAACTAACTTAAAACAAGCATCATAGTGTGATATTCCTACTTTATAAAACTTCTGTTCTACTCCAAGTAAAGCCGCGCAAAACAGACAACTTAGGCAGTTCATTTGTGAATCTCCTTTCTGATAAATTAATGCGGCAAGGTTCACATGAAAAGCTAGCTAGAGTACAATAATTTTATAATATTTATGCCATGAAAATAGTTATCATAGGGACATTCAATGACGTAAGTCATCCATGAAATGTACTTTTATTAGTCCGAAAGGGAAGTTTGTCCCCTTGAATTAGTGTCTTGATTTAAAGATTTAACTAACAAATATATTGTTTATCAATCAGAATTTAGCTTTGATGAGGTGAAACTCTGGGCCAGAGAGTAAACTAATTAAACAAGGAAACAAATGATCAACATATATTTACTTGCCTTCATTTGGAACTGCCATTTCATTGTAAGGGTGGCTGGTGTCTTCGTCAGCCCAGTGATACGAGAACTGGACTTCAGTAGTCGTTTTATGCCTATTCGCAGGGGAAATTCTTGTTATATATAGAGATGGTGTTTTGTTCATGAAAAACTTACACATATCCTTCGGACTTGTTGTACCTGGTGATGCAGGCACCGAGTTCATATACGTATTGAATATCGTCCACCTTGCATGTATCATTAGTTCTTTCAGTACTTTTGTATACCCATATTTTCTGAGTTGTGTTAAGAAACTGTAAGTTCATAATGAGCAAACAAAAACTTGAATTTGATACCATGAACTCTTGAAGGAAAAATATCTTAAGAGAAGCTACCTTAAGTTTAATTTGAGGCAACTTCATTCCACAACCGAGTAAGAGTACACAACATTGGTACGAAAGTCTAGTAAATAAGAATGACCAAGAAATTAAGGAGCTCCTTTAGAATCTACTGCGGGGACTAAAACAGGAAGCAAAAGAAGTGAGTAAAGCCACGACAATATTTTGTTGACCAGTTGTAATATTATATTCAAAGGCCTTGCTTTTGTTTTAGCATGGAGCTGAAACTATATTTATTATATGGTGTGTAGAAACAAAAGTGATGGTTGCGTCCGGAACATCATATGAGCAGTAAGAATATAATCAAAAATTTATTTACTTATAACGTTTCATTTTAAAGGTGTGTTTAGTGTAGGGAGCCCTCAATGTGCCGGACATTGGGCGCACGTTAAAGAAGCCCAGATGATCTAAATTATGGCCCAGTCCCCCTCTACAACTTGCCTTATACACATTTTATTAGATTGTATAGTGATGGTGAAGGATGACGCGGTGCCAAAGCTGTGAGATATAAGCTTAGACCTTTAATGGGTTATAATATGGCCACAAAAACAAGTAACACTCGAGCCCAGGGATAGTGCCGAGCAAAGTCGGCGATCGTCGAACACCTAATCAGCGGGTTGGTTCTTATACTTGATCGCCTGTGCCCACGTGCTTTCCAGAAAGTACTACACAATTCGCGTCACGCAGTCAATCACATTACACAAGGTTAGGTGGCAATAGATACGAATAGCGATAACATTCGAGAGATTTCCCAAACCTACAGGCTTGTCCCGCAGCGAACACCACGTTTAACATTTTTTGTCATGTGAAAAGTGGTAACCGCAGAAATACACACATGTATTAACACGAATTCGTGTTAATAGAGTCATTTCGGCGCCTAGGACTCTCAGAATAAATTTTATTTAGCTTTTTATTAGTGGGCACTCATTTAGAGAAGAGGCGCACATGCGATATAATTTGTTCCATCGATTACAATTTCGCCCTAAAAACAAACTATAGTTCGGCGCCAGCGTGAGCTGCGATAAAAGTGATCACCTCGACTGGGGGACGGGACTGGCGAGGAACCGCCCCTGCAGTCACACTGCCTGTGTAGGCCACGGCAGTCTGTGTTGATGGCTGCGGTGGTCCTATCACTCAGACCACAAAGCATTCATGTAGTAGATCCGACGCCCTATACAAGGTCGCCTCTTGTTATAACTTTACAGAAATCGTTCGTGTTGTTGTTGGGAAGACAATATGACGCCAAATCATACCACCTTTCTCATGCATCTGTGGGTAGAGCATCGACGAAATCGCGCTTTCATTCATGATAGCTGGAATAACGACCTATGTATAGTTTATTTTAAACGCGAAAATCCGATAACAGGTATAGTTGAGGTTGTGACACCCACACAGCAATAAACGCGGCTGTGACCCTGCATACTGTTTACGTGAACCTTCGTTGGGCTATCTGGTCTACTTGCGTGACGTGCTTTAAAATGCATGTGTTCGCTCCGCCTACATTCAAGGTTAATCGTAATCTAGCTTTCCCGCAGTCGAGTAAGGAAATCAGTAATGACCAGCTTTAAACGATCCTACGTACACTTGTTGGCTAATGCAGGCCATGCAAAATAACACAGAAACATGACCGTTTAAAAATCTTTGGAGCATAATTAATGGCCTTGGGTCGGAATGTACTTTTTTCCTGGCACCTCGGCGGCACGTTGAATGAGACGATTTTCATCAACAGGACATCTGGGAAAATACGAGCTTCCTACGTCTTTCTGCTCAACCAACCACGATGCAGATCGTCGGCCGTACTGCTCTTCTTTCGCTGTAAACCTCCGAACTGCGCGCTCACCTGCGGAAACCCAACCGCAACTGAGGTAGGTGCACCGGCTGCTGAAATGACCTCGCCAAAGTAACTCCATACGACAGTGTTAGCGCATTGTAATGATGTAGTTCTATGATAGACTTCTATACATTGGTCTACATTTACACACGTCGTCTCATCCAAGGCGAATGCTGCTTGGTGAAAGAAAGAGCACCCAGGCGGCTACCACGTATCTCACAACGCTGGTATAGTGAAGAGCGCCGCTTGTCTCACTGCAGGCATTGCCCCTCGGTAGCGCATTAGGTGAGAGCGACGGGAAGGCACCGCCGTTATTCAGCGTCAGTGTATAACTCCGTAGGTCAAATAGCAAATGATCGGAAAGTTGGGAGGATCGTTCCTGTCTACAAATCTCATAAAAAAGAACTTGCACTAAGTTATCGCCCAATATCATTAACAAGTAACCCATACAAAATTATTAAACATGCCCTTTATTCTTATGTCATCACATTTCTTGAAAGAAATTATTTCCTTTTCATTCATCCCAGCATGATATTCAAAAGGACTTCTCGTGCGATACACATTGGCGATTTTCGTTCTTGAGTTGCCTGCTAACCATGACGCCAACACACAAACGAATGCCATTTTCCCAGATTACGCAAAAGCATTTGATGATGTCGCACATCAAGGAATGCTAATAAAGTTAACCCAGTGGATCCTGCACCACAACGTTGTGGTATCGATCGAGGAATTCTTCTTTAACCGATGTCAACGTGGTTTTGCTAATAATCATGCCTCTGACCCCATTCCTGTATCATCTGGTGTACTCAAGGGTTATGTGTTCAGCCTTCTCCTATTTCTAAAATATATGAACGGCGTGCCTCATCCTATATCATGCCAAACCTGAACGTTCGCTTAAGATTACGCAATTTATCGATCAGCCTGTAATAATTACGAAGCAGTAAAACTTCAGCATGGTCTGGATGCTGTCCAGGACTGGTGCAGCTGGCGGGTTATGACATTTAATTCGACTAAATGTAAACTGCTTTACTTTAGCCGGTAAGTGTGTCCCGTTACGTTCGCGTACGCAGTTGCTTCCTAACCTATACAACCCGAAACATAATTCAAATACTTAGGCCCTACTTTGTCCAACGATTTGTCATGGCATGCGGTGATTGTTACAAACGTCCTGTCATCGGCAAATTCAGTTCTCGGATTTGTGAAACGTCACCTTCGTCGTGCGCCAAAACATGTTAGTTTGCTAGCCTATACATTATTAACCCATTCGAAACTAGAGTATGCGTCGGTCATATGGTCTCCGCATCAAGCATGTCTGGTAGATGACCTTGCAGCGCTACAAAATCATGCTGCCAAATTCATTCATTCATCTCATTCTCACGAAGTCAGTGTTACCAGCTTCAAAGCGCAGTCGGGGTGGCGAACATTATCTTTCTTCTGTCACATAGCAACACATAGCAACATAGCCACAAGCTTTTCTATTTATAACCTAATCATCCGTCTGCATACCTCCTAGCAGTCGTCATCAACTGCAAGTTCCTCGCACACGTGTAAGAACCGTTAATTTTTCAGCATGCTTCTTTTCTTCTCGTGTAGCCAAAGACTGGACCGGCATTCCTCACAATAATGTCGTTATCATTTGCCTATCATATTTTTCTCCCAATGCAACTGAGTGCATGTTGGTGCAATTTGCAGTGTTTATCGCTTTTTATGTATACCCGCCCCTTATGAAGTATCTTGTAGTGCGGTACTCAAGGTTAATAAATTAAATGGAGTCGGCTCAGTGGCCTGTCTATACACACGAATTCAATCCTAATACATTAGTAAAAACAACGTAAGGTACGCGCCGTGTAAATAGAGAAAATACTATTGCCTACTTTGCATGTTCGGCATAACCTGGAGCGCAACAATAACAGAATGACAAACTCAGGCTACACAATGTTGCCACCATCTACACTGTTAACACCTGCTCGGAACACACTGGGGGAGAGCTACGGCATTGTAGTAACCTCAACTTTTATATTGTAGAGGTATTAAGAGGTTATTTCAATAGATTTAAAATATTCAGCCGCCATTACATGTTAGGAAGGTATAAATTACAGCTCGGTAAATTATTTAAAAAGATTGGTGTTGCCCGGACGAAAAATTTAGAAGGGTACACCACGGCACAAGACATACAAAATAAAACAACAGGAATGGTTTTTACCTTTAGTATATCAGTAAAATCATCTTTTTTCTTGGCTTTTTTCTGAGGTTTCCTTACAGTTGGCGTCGTTGCTTTTGTGTTACTCATAACTACACTCTCTGTAGTGTCGTATTCGTCGTAGTCTATGTTATAGCCGGCAGCCATGGTCACTGATACGGAGAAATGAAGGATCGAGAACAATAGATAAAAACGCATTGCTTCTTTGCTGACTGAAATTGAAGCGCGTCGAAGCCATGAATACTTCCATATATACTCTCGTGGATTCTTTTTGATTATTTATTCCCTATACACAATGAGGCGAACTTCCAGAGGATGTTCCGCACGTCAGTATTTTAATGTTTCTTTATTGACGTCTTTTCTTCGAAGTTCTCTTATTATTTCGTAATGTCAAACATCTCTTTGAAGAATGTCACTGAAGCGCATACCCCACAACAATATAATTGCAATGCTAGTAGAATGCAAAAAAATAAATAAATGTTTTAAGTTACTTTTTTCTGCGCCAAAAATTTTTTTTCACAATATCTTTTTTTGCTTTAAAGAGGTCATGTATTTTGCTCAATGTTTGCTCATCTGAGAGAAGTGTTCAATAATCGTCGTGCGGCTTTTGAATGCTTTACATCCCTCCTAGCGCTGTAACCACGCAGAATGACAGACTACGCGATGCCCATTTCTGTGTACTTCTTACTATTTATGAGCTTTAAAACAGAGAAACAAAAGTTGGCTGTGGCTTAGCTCGGCTATGCCAGGATATGCGTAGCGAAAGCTAAGGCAGAGCATCGTTAGCCTTGATTAATCTTGATTGCAAGCCAAGGTTAGTCTGGTTGTCTAGCTGTTTTGCGACGTTTAGCCAGTCGTTCGGCGAGCTGTTCATCTGTTTCCTGGGCGATTCGTTGCCTCTTCATCTCGTTCCGATGTCGATTCCACGCCTCCCCCTGCTTAGTCGCCATCCATACTGCCGCCTCAACTGCGGTTGCACGCGAGCTCTTTTTTTCAATCCTCCGACATGTTATCAGGCATGCGACGCAGCTGGCGAAGCGAGTGCAGGTGAGCGCACTGACGAGGAACGCGATGTTACGTCATACCAAACGGCGGAGCGCAAAGGCGCGGCGCTGTGCAGCGGCGGAAGACCTGCGACTCGGTGCTACTAGTGGCGCATGCGCATTAGTGACTAGGGAGCGAGAGAGAGAGAGAGAGAGAGAAATAAATATTCGCGGCGATGCTCGCGATGTGACGTCGTGTGCCACCTCGCAGTACCGCCACGGCGAAGTCGGAAGTAGGCGGCCAGTAAAGCTTTCGCTTCAAAAGAGGCCTAAATTGAAAGCATTTCAGCACATTGCAGCTAACATATGAAGCCGCGATCTGAGAGCTGGCTGTGTGGCCTGGTTTGCTGACTGCCTGGTCACTACTGGGAGAATCTTGATTGTTTAAGGGAGTATTGCATCTCCTTGGTCGCAATTCACACGTTCTTGCCCCTGCTACAAAAAAAAAACTGAACCTTTAAAATACAAGCTCTGACAAAAATACAGCCTTGCACTGGAATGTCATGCGAAGATACGTTGAGATTACCCACCGATACAGTAATCAATAGATCTACATATTGGCAAAACCAAAAAACGCGCCACAAAGATGTCCCGTAATAATTTATACTGTTTTCTGTGCGGTGTATGTCGTTACGCGCTTTCTGAAGTTTATTTGGTATTTCAAGGAAGCCAGTTAAAGAATACACCAGACCGGTTTGGTGTGTTCTGGTGTTTCTTAGTGTAAACACCAGCACGGTCTGGTGTTACCTCATGCGCACACCAGAGTGGCCTGGTGTGTTCTGGTGTGCACACCAGAGTGGCTTGGTGTGTTCCAGTGTGCACACCACAGCGGCTTCGTGTGTTCCGGTGCGCACATGAGAGTGGTCTAGTGTGCACAACACAGTACAGTCTAGCGTTACTAGGTGCGCACATCGCTGTAGGGTGCATGCTGTCCGGCGTACATGCTAGTATGTTGTGACAAAAACTTCACTTTTGCACATGCAGCTACCTCGGTTTATAGTTTTTTCTGGTTTGTGTACAATAAAGGTTGTCTAAATGCTAAATTGGCTGCTTTCAAGTAAGCACAGCCATCACATTGAATTTATTTTCTTTATTTATTCAACAAACTGTAGCCCAGAGCGCCATTGTAAGAACGGGGGGAACAGAATACAAATTAAGCAAAAAGTAAAATTGAAAACAAGAAGAAAACAAGATGCAATGCATGTTCAGTGCTTAACGCATACAAGATGGAAGAATTCAGCATGGTGACAATTAAAGAACAAACATTACCGGGTAAATCATTCCACAGTTCTATAGTTTGGTCAAAACACCATTTAAATGCCTCGGTGTAGTGATGAGGAGACCCAGTTAGTCCTGATAGTGTAAAGCTGATGTTAATGCACCAGTTGTGATGAAGCTGCTAGGTAAAGGAAATTATGGAGAGGCAATCAAAGCATGGAAAAACTTCTATGACTCCATGTGTTATTGGGAATAGAGTGGCAAGCTGAAGATTTCAAAGATGCGTACCATTACAACGGAAACCATTGCGGGAGAGCTCGTCTGTTACCTTTTGACAGAAAACATTATCTGAATTATGGCATTGTATACATGAACCCAAAAGTTGCAATGACCACAAAGTTAGAGATTTGCTTGCAGTACTTCAGGATACATCACAAACTTGCTTCAAGAATGATGACAAATTGTGGGATATATATATATATATATATATATATATAAATATATATATATATCCCACAATTTGTCATCATTCTTGAAGCAAGTTTGTGATGTATCCTGAAGTACTGCAAGCAAATCTCTAACTTTAACTCTAACTCTAACTCTAACTCTAACTTAAATCTCTAACTCTAACTTAGCTCAATTGGTAGAGCATCGCACGCGAAATGCGAAGGTTGTGGGTTCGGTTCCCACCTGCGGCAAGCTGTTTTTTCATCCACTTTATATTTCCATTAATTTATCGTTTCCTTATTTCATTTATTAAACACAAGTAATTTCCCCTATGTTGTCCTTGGTGTCAGTGTTTGTTGGCTTCTTATGATATGACTATATATATATATATATATATATATATGACGTATGTATTTCTAGGTTGTGTCCGTTTGCAAATAATTTTTATAGCTTAGATCCCCTACACTACAATCTTTGCGACAAGAACGGAAACTTCTTTGGTCAATGTTTTCTTTGGCGAAAGCAGTAGCTCCACGGGAAATAATTAAATAGTGGCCGAAAAAGAGCGCTATGCATATTATGCTTGCTTTATCCGAGTGTCCCGCTTCCACGTGGTTGGCTAATATGGAGCTTTGAAAAAAAAGTAGCTTCAATATATATTAATGTAATGACTAATCAGTGCGTACCAAACCTACACTTCGTAGGAAGGCACAGGACAAAGTGGTTATGATGAATAGAAGTTTCTGTTTCTAGCTTTCATAAAATAACTTTCCAGTGATGTGCTGAAAGCGGGTGCTCATACCTAACATTCATGCTTCATAATGCTTGATTTTATTTACGTTATTTTACATTAAACATTAGGTGAGAAGCAGTTAAGAATTCTCCAAAGTGAACGGGAGAAAGGACTGATATTTACAAAACACAAATACCGTGCTTACAGGTGACTTGGCAAATGTGTAACTCATAAAACCACACATGTTCGCACAGTAAATCTGTCATTTTAGTAGTGGTGTGACAAAGGAGGTTATTTGCTAGTGAGCAGATTGATCATGCCACGTTCTGTACCAATGTCCCGACAAACGCATACAAACATCCCACATACACAATAATTTAGTGGCAAAGCCAAATGCCAAACTAACAAGATTGTGTGGAATCATATTGTTCATCACAGTCTTAAACAATATTTTGCTTCATGACCTACAAACTACACACAATGGAAGAATAAGACTTTCTGTATTCATATAGATACTTGTGTGAAGTAACCATACGTGGTACAATATATAATACTCCTTGTTTTATGTCAAAACATTGTGACGCATACTGTTCAATAGTATCGCAAAGTGCATTTTAACTCTAAAAGCCTGCTGTGCACCCATGAAAATATTGTACTTGGAACAAATGACATGAAGAAATGACATACACTACTTTAGATGAGTAGACAAGTACATTTTCCTTCAACATACTGCAAAGCCCTATGCATTCAGAACATGCTGAGATACTGACACATCACAGTAAGTCACCTACTGGGACAAGTTTACATATTTTGCTTTATAGATGCATGTGGAGAGCTCGATTCCTAAGATCTTGTAAAATTAGCACTCACTGCAATTCTCAAGGAATAAAGAGCCGGAATAATTGAACCACGTTACATACATTTTTACTTCAAGCAAGAACACCTTCAAGAAGACACTCATTGAAGAGGCAAACTAGACACAAAATTACACATTCACAATGCAACGTCATAGAAACGCATTGTGGTTCGTATCGCAGATGCCGGTAAGTCATAAATATAATGAAGAAACAAAGAACGCTGCATGTAACCGGCTGCGTCGACCCGCTGGAATGCACTGCAGTAGTTGGCTGCAAACACACCGTACACCGCCGCACATTCGTGGCAGACATGTGATACATGCACACTGCAGAGAGAAGATTCGCGAGGCGCGCCCACTATAAACACACAAGGCGCGTATGAGAGGACCGCAACCGACAGGACTGTATTGCATATTTTATGCCATGTTGTTATGCTTTTGTGCTTTTGTATTGCAACTTGTGCTAGCTTTCTGGAGGAACTGTGCAGTACAAGTGCATATGCAGTGAAAATATTTTCATTAATCGTTCCAACACAATAAATGCGGAATTAATAGCCTTTGTGCCCTGTGGTGTCCCTTCTGTCACTTGTCTCGCACTCAAAAGTTAACGACGAAAACACACAAACTTTCTAAGTTACTTGTCAGTCAGTGTTTATAAACTCGAAATATTGATTTGAGCTAGGACATTCTTGCCGTTTAGTCACTTCCAGTAAGTATATAGTACTACTGTTCTGACTCCTCATAAATCATTATACCATGTATGTACTTTTGCATTTATTATGTAATGATAGCCTAATAGCACAAGTCAAGAGTTGTAGATTACAAGCTGTATTTTGCCTTTCAGCAATTGCTTAGAGGGTGTTGAGATGCGGGTACTGGGAGAGCTCTTATGGTTGACTGGCACAACCTTTACTTCTTTCTGCACTTCACAAAGGTGAACTAGTCTACTTGGGTTCACTGAAACTGCTTATGTGTTGCTTCCTTTCGATTTTATTACTTTCACACGAAGGTAAGCCATATACTTTTCTGTGTAACGCCTTCACTAATGCCACTGGACGTACCTGTTCTTTCCGGTTATATTTGTCGCAAAGTTAGACTTCGTTTTGTTACTAGTACTTAATGACAGAAAACTTATAATGGACCAACTTTATTACATGGAAACAAATTTTTATTGTGAAAAATGTGTAGTGATGGCGTAGAATTGTCTTTTTGAGGCTGTGCTGTGTCTCTGAGAAGCATCTAAGGGTGCGACTGGCGGTGAACTGGTTGTGGCTTCTACAAGACTTCCAGCTTTCATTGCCACACGGCAATGGGAGGCAGCACTGTCCAGCAACGGCTCAATAGACCAGCTGAACCTGGTCAATTGAGTGAAAAGGGCATCTAAGGCGGCTGGACTAAGAGGACTACCCACTGCAGTGCGGACAAGCGTTCTACGCTGGCGTGCTTTTTTGTTTAAAGTTTACTCTCCGTGACTATCTCTCTGCGTATCAAGTCGAGATAGCAGTTAGTTAGAAATCAAAAGTTGCGCCACTCATGTATAGCATTTTGCCTAGACAAATTACTTTGCTGCTAGGGAAACAGAGTGCGTGCGAGAAAATTTTGGTGCATAAGGTACTTTATGCTCATATTTTCAATGGCAAAATCAGTTTTCATTTATTGTGCCAAATAAACAAATATCTGCACTGATTTTTCACCTCTGATATTAAGCAACTTGTCATCTACAGAAAAAATGTAAACTAATTGTTTACGTTAGTAAATCTGCATTCTGCAGCATGAAAATCATGATATATCTATACATCATGAAACTAATCATAATATATAGATATCTGATGCACGCTGAAATTTTTCAAAGACATCCTAAGGTACCAGCATGGTCCCAATCAGACCACACCAGGTTATAGAAAGCACCAGGCCAGCACACCACACACATGTCGAACAAACCAAGAGCATCAAGTCAGGTACAGCAAGCGCACCAGACCGGGCTTACCATACACGCCAGGACGGGTACACCTGACGCACCAGACCGGGCTTACCGTACACACAAGGAATCACACACCAGATGCACCAGACCGGGCTCACAGTATACATCAGGACGGGCACACCAGACACACTAGACCCGAGTCTCAGAACTCGCTATGGCGTAAACAATAAAAAAGACCAGAACCAGACTGGTGTATTTTTCGACTTGGCATGTATGTGCATTTATCGTACCATTTCTACCACTCATCTAATTCCTAATTATATTGTTCACCTATTAAGGATCGCAAAGAGAAGAATGTCTGAGTCACTTTGAATATACCAACGCAGCTCAAAACAATAAAGTGGCAAACGTTTGTAAACATTGGATATTTGCTCTGTGCATTGCGGATTGCGGAGTTGGTATGGACATTCCAAGATAAATTAGCAGACATATGTACACCTAGTTATTTATAAGAGTGAACTATTTCCAACTGCACATTATTTAGGTGATAAGTTTGCATGCTGGGGGGGGGGGGATAGTTATTCGGGATACACGCATCTCTTTACATACGTTTAGTCCCTTTAGCCAATATTTGTACCAGATAGCTACATTAATTAGATAGGACTGAATGTGGCTAGCACCCTCTGCATTAGTTCTTTCCCGAAACATAACACAATCATCAGCAAATAAGTGTGTGTTAGATGACAGTAAGAAAGGGAAGTCGTTTATTGAAATGAAAAACAAAAGAGGCCCGAGTACTGAAATTTGTGGTACACCAGAAGTTACGCTTGGAAGTGGGGAGTTATGGCATTTACGGTTACTTACAAATTTAGTGCGATTATGTAGAAAGAATTCAATACACTTCACGAGGTTGGTGTCATGATTCAGCTCACTTAGTTTATGAAGTAAAAGTTTATGATAGACCTTATCAAATGCTTTAGCGAAGTCCAAAAAATGCAATCTGCAAATGACGAACGATCGAAAATACAATGCAATTTGGGCGGAAAGATTGCAAGCTGAATTTCAGACGATAATGTTTTTCTAAATCCATGCTGAGCTGGTGTGAAAAATGCATTGACTTCCAGGAAAGTTACAAGATGTTTGAAAATTATTTGTTCGATAAATTTACAGCAAGTGCTGGAGAGTGAGATGGGGCGATAATTAGCTGGTGAATTTTTGTTACACGATTTATGCAGTATAACCACTTTCCTGATTTTCCATTGGCTAGGCCATGGCGGCCGCATTTCGACTAGGGCGAAATGAGAGAACACCCGTGTACTTAGATTTAGGCGCACGTTAAAGAACCCCAGGTGGTCGAAATTTCCATAGTCCTACACTACGACGTGCCTAATATTGAGAAAGTGGTTTTAGCATGAAAAACTCCATAACTTTTTCCATTGGCTTGGTGGAGTAGATGTATCCAGTGATTGCTGAAAAAGTTTTTGTATTATAACAGAAGTAACAGCTTTGGTATTTTTAAGAAATTTTGACTTAACAGAGTCGTAACGAGGCGATGAGTGTTGGTTCAGGGAGTCAATTATATTCGTAACGCCAGCCGTATCCACTATCACTGGAGGCATAACTGCAGAATTATACTGGACAGTAGAAGGTAGGCGGTCATTGCAGGGGACAGAAGAAGTTTGCACAAATGCGTCACTATGGGCGGCAGCGCACTGTTCCGAAGTTATAAGGATGCCCAATGGATCCTTCAGAGTTAAGTGTTCGTGAAGCAAGGGGTTGATTACACCTCAAAACGTTTTCACAATAGGTGTTAACATTAATGGAAGTACGTCATAATACATATGGTTAGATTTAGCGTTATTTAGCGCAGTTATGTTCGTGTCCCATGCGGACTTATAAGCAGACCAGCGTGTGTCAGTTGACGAGTGTTTTGCGCAGCGATATAGCCATTTGTTGCGATTACATAGGCACTTAAGATGGGTATTGTAACAGGCAGCATCAGTATTGGAAGCAATGATGCGGGATGAAATGTACATTTCAGATAATTCCTGAACCTTAGCGGCGAACAATGTCCCAATTGTCCTGTAGGTAACGATTTTCAAAATTCGGTAGAAATTTGTCGAAGAATGCAATTAATTCGTTATTTATGTCGGTAAAGTTAGCGTTTTTATAAATATCTATGGCCTTTCCGATTTTATTTTATTTGGGGGTTAACGTGTCAGTTGAAAATGCAAGTATGCAGTGATCGCTTATACCAGCTAAGTGTGCAATCTGCGAGATTCTAACAAGGTGAAGTCAAAACCGAGTCAAGGGTGTTTGCGACATTAGGTTGTGTTACTTGGTGTAGGTTGGGTTCCTAGTTGTGACAATGAAAAAAAAAACTGAGCACAAGTCTAAAAACTCTTTAGCTTGGGCCTAAAAGGGACAGAGTGAAGAAGGTTGACGGCTTCAGGTTATGTTTGAAAAATTTAAATGGTCAGGAAGTAGAATAGAAAATGAAGGAAATCGCGTGCGAACAAGGTTCATACTGTCGTGTAGGTCATGTAAAAACGTAGGTTGTGCAGAGGGTGAGCGATAGCACGCGCCTATGATGAACTTATTGTGACCAAGAGTTACGCAAACCCCGACAGCCTCTAGATCATCGCTCGTACAGACAAGGGAAAATAAAATGTCATTTGAAATTGCCAAGAGGACGCCAAGAGGACGCCACGATCGCAGCGTTAAACACGAAATGGCACAGCATTGTGAAACACTTCTGTGTCTGTGACATTTCACAAAGCGCAATCATTTCTGCAGAACATGTGTCAGTTGCAGAAGATCAACAATCGCATTTGTTGGAAGTGCTTCTGATGTTAGAATATAAAACTGAAACTTGAGTAAATGAAGAAAATAAACCGATGCCCCTCGCGTTTTCCTAGTTCAGAGGACGTGGCGGAACAGGACATGCATGCGCTGCATTATGACTACGTTGCTTGAGCTCTTCAATTGTATCTGAATTGACGTTGTAAATGTAAGAGTTTTTGTTCATGATTACCTTTTCATACTGCAATTTGGAAAGATCAGAAGAGGCTTGGCTCTTACCAAATGCTATCAGGTTTAGTCGCGCGGTTCGTGTAGCAACGAAAAAATCCTCAATTAGATTGATATTCTTATCCAGGAATGGGCTGTGCAGAGACAATAGTTTCTCTTTGGTGTTGACTTTGAAAACTTCACAATGACAGGACGGAAATTATTAGGCGTATAGGAACCTAGGCGGTGCGCACGTAGAATTGCGTATGCAGGAATTGGGTCGGTAATACTACAGAATACCGTGGTTATATCCGATTGTGTTTGTTGCAATGTCTCATTATTATAAGGTGGACCATGGAAAATTAGATTGCCGTGGCGAGACCGATGTTACAACTCACTTAAGCGAGAACCAAAATGATTGTTCCGAATGCTAACTTCTTCCATTGTTTCCGTTGTGCGAGAAACTTTCAGGCTGACATTATCGATGTTTTGCGACTTTTCGTCTAGTGCATCTAGTCTTTTCATAATAGCAGAAAATTTTGATTCAATTGATATTTGTCCACTTCTTATGGCCTTAACATCAGCAGGAATCTCGGACTGAAACTTTGATGTTTGTAAGGAACGCGTATGCATGTCCTTTATGAGCTTGAAGATTGTGCCCATCTGCTCAGAGGGGTCATCTGGCGAGGACTTGATGTCAAACGGAGACTCAGAGTGAATGTTAGGGCCAGGGTTCAATTCAACATCCACCGTGCGCAACAAAACAAACGCCCTAAAAAAGACTCACAAGCGCGTCCACTAAACACGCTTGGGCACGAGAGTAGAAGCAAACATGGGTCATCGCTTTTCTTAGAGTACAAAGGAAAGGAAACAGAAACCTGCGAAGTTAAAAGATAGTGGTTGAGAGCGATGCCAACGCTACTCGTACCGTGTTCACTGAAGGTGGACGAGATAGGCGGGCATCTTATATAGCTGACAGCAAGCGATGTCACCGATGAGCGTAAGGAGGAGAGAGGGGTGATTTGCTCAGATACAGTCATGTCGATGAAGGTCGTAGCATCCAAGGCGCAAACGGGCAAGACCGCGGGCAATGCGGAAAAAGCGGGCAAATGCGGAACATTGGAGAAAATGAAGCAGTGCGGTGAGGTTTACAACCGAGCAAGCCAGGAGACAAGTGGCGCCTGCGAAGTGAAAGCACAGTGGTTGAGAGCCATTCCAACGGACCTGCTGCCGTGCCCACTATATATTTGCTGCATATATTTGCAAACGTTTCGTAGATAGTAACAGCGCTATTCACAAACAGCAATGAATGAATCGCTTAAGCCTATTCTCTCAGCACGTGAGATCCGCATGTTTTTGACACAAGTAAAATAACGGGCTCGGAGTCCCTATCTGCAGAATATTGAGCTTTAGTAATACCGGTAATTGTGGAAAGGAACGGTTACAATATTATTTTTATTGACACGTGTACTTGTGTTTCATGTTCTCTGGGACTGCATTTCACTCACTATGAAGTTCACTCACTAAGATGTCATCTCAAGACGCACCAGCATGATTGGACCCCACTGGAATGTTATCAGTGGTTCTATGCGTTGTCTGTTTTCGCCGAAGCTTGGGGCCCTATAACGTAAAACTATTCCAATATGTTTCTACTCCAATCTCCTGACGTCAAATTTGCGTACCCACCGACGCAAGCCCCGGGCGGTCACCCGCAGGGTTGTCTGAACAGACCAATCGAACGCTCTCCTCGTTCATAGGAGGTCACTTTTGTTTTCTTGAAAAGCGAATAACATTGCCTACACTGAGCGGCTTGTCGTATCTAATTGGCTGACAAGAGGGGAGGAGAACGCCCAAGTGGAGAGGGATTCGCTGGGGCAGAGCCAGTGCACTGAAAATTGATAACCGGATGAAGAGGGTGGTGCCGGCGTCTGCGATTGGTCGGCTTTCCCTTACTTAGCTTGTGGTGGCTTGTCGAAAATGGCGGCGGCATGCAACGGAAAATTAAGAATGACGCTAAAACTGACCCTCAGCAAAGAAGAGTTGGCAGAATGAGGTGGTAAACGTGCCGAAAGTGCTCGAAAACGTTAAACAGCCACGCAAGAAGTTTTATTATACGCAAATACACCCATGCTCTCCGGCAGGTGCGAGTAGCCAGCATCTCAGCGATCGGCGGCAGCCATCTTTTATTCCTTTTGGAACGGGGCAGCCTGCGGCTATTCCGAAGAAAATTCAGTTTTGTTCGGCATATTAATGCATCTTTATCGCGTGCACGTCACTTTGACGCGGTGAGTTTGTGCGGCTTTGCGACGTGGCGTGACAGGCAGGTGAAGTGGGTGCAGCCCGAAAACTTTTTACCAATAGCCGAAGGCTAATGGCGAAAAGGGGTCGAATCAGAAATAACTGTTTTTCTTTTTTCTGTCAAAGCATGCATAATCAGTGTGTACACATCATATCAGATGGGGAGCTATCGCGGTTTTCGTGACGTCGCGTGACAGACAGGTGAAGTGGGGGTGGTCGAAAAAAGTTTTAGACCAATCGTGGGGGGGGGGGGGGGGGGGGGGGGGTTGATAGCAGAATTGGAATAGAAAAGTTTGGAATAGTTTTGCGTTATAGCGCCCTTGATGTCACCTGGTCCTATGCGGGACGCGAGTTGCGCAGTACTTTCCGAAAGAAACATGGGCACCAGTAATTACACTGGGAACTTCGATGGCTGACGTATAAAAACTGAAGCACTTGACCGGCAGATCAGATATATGACTATCGCCGACTGTGTTCGCCGCACTCGTTGTGCTGTGACTGTAACTCGCTTTTTTTGTGCGCAAGTTCGCCCAATAAAACGTTATTTGAGGTATTCACAACTTTGCTGCTGTGCTTTTTTCTTCATCGTCACTACTGCAGGGCAATTTAACAAGCTTATCTTGAGATCCAGGCCGGTAGACAAGTAGGATAGGGCGTTTCTGGTTTCTTGTAATCTGTATGCCATGTTTATTTTGAGGTAGCTTGACGTACCGGTTCATTTCGGCCGATTTCGTTCGTTTCCTGTAAAGCGCCGCTGAGGACTGGCTGATCAAGGAGTAACGTAGGCGGAGTGCCGCACGGGCTTCTGATGCTCCCAGGAAAGGAATTGGAGTATAACCATTATAATAGCTGCTACAGTAGCTTAACGCCATATTGTTACACTTATAAGCACAATTTTAGGGTTTCGATTCCTACTTGGAGCAGCCGTATTTTGGCCGGGGCCGGACTGATAAAAGGAACATCTTCTTAGGTGCACGTAAACACCAAATGTTGAAAAAATATATGAAGCGTCCCTTATAGCGTGCCTCCTAATCATATCGTGGATTGACTGGTTAACATCCCTGCCTTCCTGTATTCTTATCTCTCTCTCTCTCTCTTGACAGGTAACACACCGTAATTTACCATCATTACAACAGGTTCTCCTTTCTGTGCATAACTTTGCTTGGTTATTCAGCGAATCGTTTTTGTTTTCTGTTCAGTGCTTTTCGAATGACAGTTGTTAAGTAAGGCACTCTTCGCTGATACTTTCCTTTAGCCAATCATTCGTACTTCTCACTGACGGCAGTTTAGCGCCTCTAGGTGGCGCGAGTTAAAACGCCGTACTGAAACGCAGTATTGCTTTTTCCGAATAGGACCTTTTGTTCAAAATGAGCGTCACTTTTGTGCATTTGCCCAGGTTCAAGGCATGCATCCATCCGGCCTATTTGCGCAATGTTGCTGATTTGTTCATGAATTCGTCCCCTTGTCAGATCTGCATCCCATAAAAAAGTAATTCTAGTTTTATTTCTATTTCCTCGAAAATATCCGGGGAAGCATAGCTGCCTCCAGGCACATATATTCGTTATAGCGACGCTATATAAAGTAATGTCTGCTGCCTTCTTCTCTTAGTAATTGGGGTTTCAAATAACCTCTCGGTTCTAACTTATAATTATCACTTTGCTTAAGACCTGTATGGTGAGTACTGCTAGAATTCGTGTGACAATATTTAAATGGTGCGGCATACGTCATAAAGCAAGACTGCTTGCGTCCGAAATCTTGACAACATTGCGAGGATAGGTGACAGGCACTTCCGAACGGGTAGTTCAGGTCAATGGCAACTCAAATACCGCCGCTAGCCTTGAGGCACAAGTTATTTGCACTTTAATAGTGAACACTCTTTCTCTCGTTCTTACATTTGAATCCAACGTTCAAACGTCTTGTACCTAATTTAGACAATGAATATGGCGCTGTGCCTCCATGAGTGCCTTTTAAGTATAACCATATTATCAGTGTACAATGCATTACCTATTTTTATTAATGTTTTTCCATCCCAGAGGTATGAAATCAGAATACGGCAATATTAATTAACTACTAGTCACTGGAAAGTTTGAAGCCGGTGTCAGGCACGACTGCCAAGCAGACGGAACCATTTATTCGTCGATGATATTACATCCAGCGCTGAATGCGTACACATAAATTGTAGAACTTCCTGATTAGGCGTCGTCGACTCTTTTTCGCTACTAAAGTGCCTTCATGGGACCTTGGAGTAAATTGCTGTGAGTGTAGCTGTAAGCAAAATATTTTTTGCACACCTACGCATTTAAATGGTAAACATTTCCCTCAACAGAATTCTCACTCCTTGAACACACAATCCCCAATTCCTCGCACAGTTTCGCTACGTATACGGCTGATTACGCCCGATAATGTCACGGCAAATTACACTGTGATAGTTATTGGAAAAGCACAGATTTCCCGGGGTGTTCCGACCTCCACGAGAACGTGCCACAGTTTGAATGCGCGCCATTGAACGGAACGGAGTGACCTGCGTTGACGCTGTCATCAGCGTCAAGTTTGGTGGTGGTGGCGAGAAGTGCTGTCGACGAGCGGGTATTTCCCAGGTTCTTCGGGAGAAGTCAGCAGAGCCAGATATGAGGCCCTCAGCGACGGCAGGCGTGGCAGATATTGTGGATCACGCTCGTGTTCAGTCACCCAACGGGCCACTATTCTCCACTCAACTGAGTCAGCTCGCTGCTAATGCATGATTTTCCAATGGACAGTCCCATTTCGAAGGCTATTCACTTTGGCTAGTTAGTTTTCCATAATGTCAAGTGGTGCAGTGAAATGCGGGACAGAGTGACGCAGAGAACGGGAATCATCGCTCACTGCTACAGATATTTCACATGAAAAAAAGTAAAAGAACATGCCAAAATGCGACATAAAACAGTTCGCACAGACGTTGTCTAGAAATACCGACTGCCTTCGCAACGCGGCCACGGATTACTTACTTACGCATGGTCATCCTTCACGTGCCATTCTAGCTACTTCGACAATGATGCACGCGCGGTGGTCGATGTGCGTGAAAATTGCTTTTGTTTCCTCGACCTCGGATACGTAATTGCACGCGATACAATGTAGAGCTAGAAAAACTTCACTTCCTTTCCTAATATTGTTGGGGTGCTCCCGCAGGCGATCGTATAAATAGCTGCTAGTGTGGCCCAGGTAGCATGCACAACAGCTCAAGAGAATTCGGCACACGACCGCCTGTACCGAACAATAAAATCTCGTTTGAAAGTAAGCGCTCGTCCTCGTCCATTCCGTGTCGCTTTGTCCTGCTTCGCCCTGCACCACTGAACACTCCTTTTTTCGTGAACATCAATGCGGCCTGCTTGATCTGACCGGGGTCTGCCTCGTGACACCTCACAAATCAGCACAGCCATGTTGCTGCCAACCTTGCGGGTTCTGCAGCCCTCCCGTTCCTCCAAGCGTGCCTCACGATATCTTCCTCTTGTTCTCTGCACTTTCTTCTCGCTTGCTTGGCGTTTGCCATTAGTTGAGGCCGTTGCTTGTCATTTGTTGTTATTTTTTGTGCTGCAGGCATCGACCGCGTCCTCCAAAACAAGCACAAGGTTGGGCGCGCATCCAATAGGGATAATTACGTGGAGAAGGTACAGCCATGATGTGCAGTGAGAGCTTCCCAGTGAAGTAAATTTTAATCGACCTTCTGCCCACCCTGTAGCAGGCTTTGACTGCCCAACACCACTAAATATAAAAGAAAGAAAAAGCGTGGAAACCAGGCACTGAGCTCAAATGCACCATCATAGAGAGTTTCAATAAGTAAAAAACGAAGCTAATAAGAACAGGAGTAATCGAAAATGATTGTCTTCATTGTAATACTATCAGTAAAAACATGTGCAGGCAGTTTGTAAGTTTGCAAGAATGCCTAAATATATAGGATTGCACACCCACAGGCCTAATCGCAGTTATACCATTCGCCAGAAGCTTAGTCACTTAAACGCCCATAAGTAATCGTTGTTTCCAAAGAATCATTTCTGCAATGGCAAACTAGCTGGCGCCTGTGTAAAAACTGTCCCACTCTGAAATAATTTGTCCCATGTATGACATGATCATAATCATCACGATAATCAGCCTGGCTACGCCGACTGCAGGGCAAAGGCGACTCCCATACTACTCCAACTACCCCGCTCATGTGTTAATTGTGGCCATGTTGTCCCTGCAAACTTCATTTCATCCGTCCACCTTTCTGCCGCTTCCTGCTACGCTTCCCTTCCCTTGGAATCCAGTCCGTAACCCTTAATGACCACCGATTATCTTCCCTCCTCATTACATGCCCTGCCAATGCCCATTTCTTTTTTTTTATTTCAACTAAGATGTCGTTAGCTCGGGTTTGTTCCCTCACCAAATCTGCTCTCTTCTTATGCCTTAACGTTACACTCACCATTCTTCTCTGCATAGCTGGTTGCGTCGTCTCATTTTAAGTACAACTCTTGTCGTAAGCCTCCAGGTTGCTGCCCCGTTTGTGAGCACTGGTAAGACACAGCTGTTATATACTTTTCTCTTGAAGGATAATGATAACTTGCTGTTCATGATACCAGAATGCCTGCCAAAAGCACCCCAGCCAATTCTTAGTCTTCTGATTATTTCGGTCTCTTGATCCGGATTCGCGGTCACTACCTGCCCTAAGTAGATGTATTCCCTTACCACTTCCAGTGCCTCGTACCTATCGTAAACTGCTGTTCTCATCCCGAGACAGTTAAACATTACATTAGTTTACTGCAGATTAATTTTTAGACAGACCCTTCTGCTTTACCTGTCCAGGTCAGTGAGCATGCACTGCAATTGGTCCCCTGAGTTACTAATCAAGGCACTATCGTCAGCGAATCGCAAGTTACTAAGGTGTTCTCCATTAACTCTTATTCCCAATTCTTCCAAATCCAGGTCTCTGAATACCTCCTGTAAACTCGCTGTGAATAGCATTGGAGAGATCGTATCTCTCTGCCTGACGCCCTGCTTTATTAGGATTTTGTTGCTTTCTTTATAGAAGACTACGGTGGCTCTGGAACCACTGTAGATATCTTTCAGTATTTTCACTTACGGCTCGTCTACACCCTGATTCTGTAATCTATGCATCCGTGCATGTATAACGGATATGAAATATTCCTTATCTTGCGTAGTTCGTTCTGTTTCTCTGTTTACATTTTTTATAAATTATGTTGAAATTTCATTTTGTGTTACTGTTCTTCGAGTTATGGTGGAACCCATGACCAAAGCGGTCTCATACGGCCTTCAATATATGAAGATAAAATGTATAAATAGTACAAAACAGAAGCAGCCGCACTGGGACAGAGGTCACTCATGACAGCAATATAAAACAGACGTTACAAGCAAAAAATATAGCTCTTACAGCCAAAGAAATGCAGCATAGAAATGACGAGGAGAATATGAGTGCACGACTCGTTGTATTGCTTGAGGCAAAGTCCGAAAAAACCCGAGGAAAAGAGTAGGCAACCAAAATGCAGCGCTACTAAGAACTGAATTTTTATTGCACATAGTTAACACATATACATCATCGTAACCATGTAAATAAATATTGAGTTGTTAGTAGGGCTGAGTGTTCGTTGCCTTCTCTTCTCCTCGTGTCTGTTGGCGCTTTGCCTCAAGGTATGCAGTACCAACCAGCCCCTTGGTTCTAAGAGCTGCCTAAATATTAGATTTCATGTTGCAGATGTTTCCATGACGAAGTTCCGGGATTTCGGACTGAAACTCACTTCTAGTTGGTTGCTTATCCTGCGTTCAACTGTCCCGATTAGTCCAAGCCCAACATTTTTCTTTTTTTTCACGTTATTCTACTTTACTATGCTTCAGCAACGAATATACACTGGCATTGAGGTGTGTAGTTATAAGTTGAAATTTGATGCTGAGAAAAGTCTTGGAAAGCTTTTAGACAGTTCCTATCTGGTCCCATTTGTAACGATGTATTTTTTAATCTCAGCTCAATCCAGGCAGCAGGATCTGAAATCGCAAAGCAAGGGAGCACGCATAAACAAAATGATTACTCAAACATTCTCACATATATTTTATGATCACCTCCGCCGTATATTCTTGCCTATGAGAGCATAGCAGCAATGTACTTTACTTTATGCACCACCTTGCGCGAGCTTTAATGTGTACTATTTATGGCGTGAGTTCAGGTCCCTGATGCAATACTTGAAATAAATTGCAGCATTGAAAGAAAAAGCATTACTGCGTCAATAATGAACGTAAGCGTCTCACCTGTTCATTAGCCTAAATTTGCGTTCAATGTGCTATGTGCAGTTCAACGACAAAAAAACCTCCCTAAATACTTTCGAACAATGTTGTTATCCTTCTCTAATTTACATGATCATATTGATGTAATAGTTCTGCGGAAGCCCGCAAGGTGGAGAGAGGTAATTATTGAAGGGCAAATGAGACTTCCACCCAAAGGTAACCAAGTTATACTAAGGAAACTGCCTCAAAGTGTGTTCCCGCGTATATGGCCGCCATTGCGGCCGCAGCCGCAGCGCCGCTTACACGATGGTGGGGAGGCAAGCTCCTCATTCTACCTGACCTCGCCGGACCGGTTGGTTACGGGGTCGCCGCAGCACGACGAGGGAGTAGCTAGCCGCGGCGAGCGGGCAGAGTGGCTTGAGCGATGGAGCGGCGTGGTCGTGTACCGAGAGACAGCGGAAGATGGGGTCGGCAGGCTGAAATACCCGGCCGAAGGTCTTCGCCAGTAGATCGACAGATCGGCGGTAGACGGTGCAAGTCCGTCAAGGTATTCGGCAGCGAGCAGCTCGACGCTTCTTCAGATCGGGATGTCGGCGAGCCCACCACAGATAAACCTCGTGGTCCAACCTCCTCTCAGAACTTTCCGGCGGGCTTTTTTCTTTAGTCGCGTTACATTTTTTATTTACTTATTCATCGCGCGTTAATTTTTGTATCTTCTGTTAATGTAGCGTTTGCCGCGTTTATTGTTGCGTGTTCTTTTTTATTTGTGTCGCGTAATTGTTGTTTACTGCGACACAAATAAGGTGTTAGGTGTTAGAAATTCCCACATGGTGGGCTTTGCGTTGTGTGTGACCCGCACATTTTCCGCGAAGTAATGCACCCTCTGCTTGCAGTTTTCGTATTATTTTGGTTTTATCATGTCGCTCGCGTGATTTTATTTTATTAAATTTACCGTGTGCTTTTACGTCGCCTCTTGTCTCATGTCTCAGGTCAACGGTTAATCAGGCGTGGACTTTATCACCGGTCAGTAGTCGAACCATCCATAAATGCACGCGGGATGGTTGTGTTGTCACCCCAACCCCTCCGGTTCGTAGAGGGCAACTAATCACAACCTAATCATTGACAGAAACCCGACCGGGTTCCTCGGAAGAAAAGAGCCTCGCAGTTAAAAAAAAATTTGTCCTGGTCGGGGCTTGAACCCGGAACCAGCGCCTTTCCAGGGCAGCCGCTCTTCCACCTGAACCAGTCAGGCGCTTGCACATTGCAGGGCGAAGTCGAATTTAACAACATCAACACATTACGCAAACAGGTCAAGTTTTACGCTAAGAATAGCCACTCCATTATATCGGCCTGGAGAAAGAAGAGACAGCTATTCTCATTTGCTTCTCGTCCTCCAGCTTGCCAAGTTCTTCGCTCTCAGCCTGTCTTCCCTTCGACTCCTTACGTCACAAAGCAAGCAAAGGCTACGAAAAAGTGATTGTGTATATTTGAGTCCTCAAAAGAGAATATTTCATGTTCAAGTATGAATCTTCAAGTTTTCAAGAAGCATCTTCGTGCTCTTTTCAGACTAATAAAAAAAGACGATTTAAGGAATGCTACTATCATAATCACGTTTTCTATCAGTATACTTATTGAATTTAGGAAGATGATCTTGTCTACAAAGTTACAAAATACTAGGGATGTATAAATAGTAAGTTGTTCGAATTAAATAGAATAGAATCATTAGAGAAAATATGCCCATGAATTTTCATTTGAATGTGAACTCTCCCGTTTTGAAACGTAGTAAAACGTAAACATGGGGTGTAATTCGCCTGGTAAAAGAATAGCCATACTGACAATATCAATACGGCTGACGTACAGGTATATACAATGCATGTTATGCCATTAGCAAATGAACATCCTATCCACTGAAAAGCTTTTTGATGAAAATCATTTTTTTTAAGTTACCTGGTACAACATCAAAATCGCAAACTTTTAAAAAATAAAAGAGCATGCAATCATATCAATGTGCTATGAGTGTTGAGTTAATTCGAGAAAGGAAGGATGAGGCTTCAACTCCTCACAATGTTTTAATGTTTTGGAAACATCGTGCAAAATAAGAAATAACAAGGGGCGTTTCCTAAATCAAGAAAGAATATTCACGTATAGGTTGCCTACCTCTGAGGCAGTTAGTTGGAATGACTGAAAGTTATATAGAAGAAGCGATCATCCGAGTGCATTCACCGACCAAATGGCGCAGCTCACTGTAACCACTGCTGCGCTGCAGCAGAATCATTTGGTGCAGGGCTGACTTCCATCATTGCCTACCCTGCAAAACTACAGCTAGCGCTAATTGGAAGTAAACATTATTCAATTATTTCAGTTAATGAAATAGCGAATAAAATTCTAATCGAGTAGCAAAGGCTACTGCATTCGTACCTAAAATTTTCCGTCTACGCACACCCCTACGAAATATTCACAGAAAGGAAAAGGCTGGCTGGTTATTTAGATGTTACGGTGTGAGAAGAAGCGCGACTGGAGTAGCATAACACGACACTACGCGGCGCTTACTTATGATTTATTTAGTTTTGCTAAAGACAAAAACATGTAATGGCGCTGAAAAGCATTGTCAAAATCCCCAAAAGAAGACAGGCATGAGGCGGTCTCCTTTGAGGAGGAATTTCATTACGAATCTATTGGGTGGACTGCCTTACAAACTGATTAGCAGTTGCAAAATCAAATCGCGAACTTAGACATTTTCCTTTGAATTTTGTAATTGTGTATGTTTCAATAGATTCCTCAGTAATTTACTTTGTTTGTTCTTGTTTGCTACTTCTTCGCACTTGCCACATTAGTGCCCTAACCGCTCTCCTTACATTAAGCTCCCAGATTCCTGTTCATTGCTTTTGTCACGTTGTCGTTTCTATTACTAAGCCATCCTTACATAAGCCTGTTCATTCACCATTCGCCTTTGAAGACGTAATAGGAAACATTAAAATACAAGTCGTGAGATTGACTGGTGATGGTTATTTGTTTCATGAACGCAGCTGAGTCATGCCAATGATGATGAAAGAAAGCCACAACTTTGCAAACCACGGAATCAAAAAGTGACCAAGAAAAGAACGGTAGATCATTATCCATTCTGTTAATGTGAAATTTAAAGGCCAGTGTGAACATGTTTCAGCAAGCGTCACCCCACTGAACCGGTTGTCAGAATTGTGTATAAAAAATTTAATAGGAAATCAAAACACGAAATTTTATGTATTAAGAAACGCCAGTCGCGGTTCGTTCTGTTCTATTGCCTTGCGGAAAGGTATACATGGACAAAATAGATAAATGTACGGCAAGCCGTTGATTTGTGCGCTTGCCGGCTTGAATAAAAAATATGAGAAATAGTAGAGAGAGAACAACTACCAAATAAGGCGTGAAGAATTACAGCCTACCTATTACCGATGTGAAGTTAACATATTGTATATAAATATTTTTGTCTTACACACTTTTGATTGTATGGTTGAACAATTCAGGGTGACGTAGCTAAAGAAGGCAATATTTCTTAACTGATAACATAGTGATGCTATTTATATGTATGCAGTCTCATAAATAATTAATTATTGAACACATCGGAGCCAACTTCTTCAAACAATTTCTGAAAATGCGGGGATTTTCACGCACCTACTTCCATCATTTAATTTGATTTGACACAGCTAGAGTCCTAATTTTGAAACTGTCCTTCCCGCGTGTGACTTTATTCATGCTTCGTGCTGAGGGCGCGATCATATCCTTCAAGCCACGTCCGAACCAGTGATGAAAATTCAGAAGAATGGAAAATGAAGTTGATCGTTACAGAACACGGTCACAGGGACGTGCGTCATAACGAAACCAAGACATGGCACGAGAGCTTATGCTAGCAAACTCGGTGGTATGCAGTCGTCAAAAGGGCAAAGTGATTCAGGAAATTGTAGCAATAAATTGGCATATATCTAGACGACATTGCATCAGCTCTCACGCTTCTGGCAAAATTGTACGTATGCGCAGAAGTTTCGCCGGTTTGAGAGCATTCACCGGCTAAGAAAATGATCGCATGCTTACGGGAGACATGCGTTGAGCGATAAGGAACTAGAGAGAGATCCGGTGCCTTGATGCCCGCAACTCCGAATGATACCCGCAATATTTCCGAATAAGAAGTGCGCAAGTCCGAGTGAGAGTCCTCATAAGTAAACTAGACGAAGCGAGAATAATCCATAGCTCTTGCGCTGGCAGCCACCACAAAGCGAAGTATCAGTTTTAACGGAAACTGTTGGGGGCAGAGGGCACAATAATTAGTGACCATGAAATGTTGTACCACGTCCTGAGCGATGTACGGGTGGCACGGAGGCACTTCTTTCGTAAAAGGCGTTTTTCTCAAATGTTTCGTTGCCGCCAAACATGTAGCATGGCCATAACGACTTGTGACTTGATTACGCAGCCGTAAATGTACGGCAGCGACCCTGAAAGGGTTAACAAATCAGAAAAAAATTGATGCGTGTGCCATGTTTATTGTCATCTCATAAAAAGGTTAGATACATGTCTGTAAACAAGTGATCATAGGCATTTTCTGTGCTCATGCATCGTTAGATGGAACTAGCCTGCGTATGTTTTTGTGCATTTAACATAACTAGCTGCCCTGATGAATGCTGCATGGTAATGAACTGCTTTTGTGTCGCTAAAATATATCAATTGGGAGTCAGCGCAGCGTGTCGTCTATTTAGGTTACTTTAATTCGCTTTTGTCACAGGTGTGTTCCGTCCAAAACTATTTGGGACCTATTTTTCTTGGAAAAATATAAACGTTTTAGTGTGTCTGCTTGCAAACGTCTTGTACAGATTACGGAATTTTCAATTCCAGAACGCAATTTTGAGGACTCGGTAAAAGAACATCGTTAATGAATACTTGCTGTTCCTTTCATTTCGATAATATTAGCTGTTGATATTGGGATATCGTTTGTATAATATTGATGATACTGCTTAGTTTACTGAACATGTCAAGTTCTTTCAAAGTGATTTCTTGTACGCGGAGCGAAGGGATATATGCGGACGTTTTATTTTAAATTGACGAAGTATGCTTCCAATTGCATCATGCTTAATAAACATCAATAATTCAGAAAACTCATTATTGTTGTTGATTGCTACAGGAAAATGAGTCGAAATACCCTCGATATCATGTACATACATACCGGTATAGTCACGGTGGAAGTTCATGTAAAACACTCCACATTCGTTGTCGTCACTCTGGTATGCTAATGTCTCAAAAAGGTTCAAAACTTCTAAAAGGAAAATAAAATAATAAAGAACATGATCAATTTTAGCATGCGAGGGATCAAATTTTTTATCAAGATCAATGTTAATAGATTCCGTTAACCTTCAATTTACTCTCATGTGTATAAACATCCCGTGGAGCAAGCTTGAGGCTGTCGCGATGGTGCCATATATTCCCAAAATAGGTTACTCAATTAACACAACATTTTGTGTGGGTTCAATATAACTGTTTTGAGTTATAATACGAAAGAGGTATCGCCATAGCTATTTTACCAAGAAAACAGATTAGAATGACTTAGATATTCCGCAGCATATCTCCATAAAATATTTCAATGAAGCGCCCTTTTTTTGTTAGACCAAAACACAAGCCGTCATGCTAGCGGAGGATTACCGCCACCACGCTTTCGATTGGGCCATTGATTCATATGAAACTGTCAGTATAACGTTTTGTCTGCAACAAGAAGGGAGATGACCCTATGTTGCGATCGTACTCACCGGCAACAGGAAAGACAGCAGATGATCGCGCATGAGGGCAATGTGGGAAGGGGGGGGGGAGCACGGGGGATCTGGTTGAGCTTGAAAGGAATTTACATCTGCTAACATTTCTAAGTAAAATTAACCGAATTCTTCTCATACCGCCCTCTTTGGTGTCGTGCAGGTCGTCTCAGATGCAGAAAAAAACAAAAACACGCCATTCCCCAAGCCATATTCAGCTTAACAACGTGGACAATTTTCACTAGTGACCACATCCTTCGACATTTTTTAAGGGTATGCAGACCCACAACGTAACCTATAACCTTCTGTCATATATATATTTGATGTGGCTTCACTAGCCCTGCTTAGTACATGGCTTATTAGTATTGGTTTGATCTGAGACTATGGCATACGGTTTGCACTACTCTCGCCAATACAGAATCCTCAATAACAAAATCACAAATAACAATATATATATATATATATATATATATATATATATATATATATATATATATATATATATATATATATATATATATATATATATATATATATATATATATATATATATATTCGAAGGGAAACCATCGAATCAATACTTACCAAGTATGTTTTATTGAGATCTCAGCCCACCGGGAACGCATGCTGTGATCTAGGATTGGTCACATTTATACAGTGTTGTTGGATCGGTTGGATTTTTACAATGTTGCTATTGAGGATTCTGTATTCGCGAGAGTAGTGCAAACCGTATGCCATAGTCTCAGATCAAAGCAATACTAAAAAGCCATGTACTAAGCAGGGCTACTGAAGCCACATCAAGCTCTTATTTTCATGAGGTCTGCAGGCACCGATCTTTTTACGTATGCCAATTTTCGGTCGAGTGCAAGAAAGAAGCAATAGTATATTCATACACTAACATTTTTCCTATGACATATCTTGACTACTTGTACGCTAAAATTGAGCAGCCATCACTGCTTTTGTAGCGCCTACGCTTTACAGAAGGGCGAGTTTGATTAAACGTGTTCGAAGTGGAAAAAATCTTGAAATGTCGGGTTTTGCACGAAAATGGGCGCCTCTAAATATAATCTGGAGGCTGAATCGTTCATTCGGCCGCCCGATAGTTTATGTCAATTTATTGCTACTTATAAAATTATTTTGCTTTCAGTAATTTCAAACATCGTCACAGACAAATCCACGATGCAGGACTATTCGATGTGGCTTCCTCGAAATACAAAAGCTATATATCTTCCGTATATGCTGTTTCCATGTAGGATGCTCTTTATGAAGAAGTTGGAGCGAGTCACACTGAAAGTTGAATTCTACACGGCGACAGCGTTGACGCCTGCAGCTTGAAGTCTCTCTCTCTTTTTATTAAATTTTAAATGCCTTACCAGAATCTTTAATGGTAAACTTCAGGGTTCAGTGAAGGCACCGCTAGCTACGTCAATGCAGAAAAAGTTCTAGAGTTTACTGCAGGCATGAGTTTCGTCTTGTGCTTTCCGTTCAGAATAACGTGGTTAGCCCTGTTTTGCAAAGTGCATGTCTTGTCGCCAATAAACTAAATATGCACTATTCACCAATGTTGTTCCGTGCTTACCACTTTACACTGTACGTAAGCGTAGTGTTGCAGAAGTACATGCAGCGCTCGTCTCTCCCCCGAACTAAGATCCGTACGTTGCTGGTACTTCAAGTTTCACAGTGACAGTGTGATAATATTATCACTAAAGACATCTAGCAATGGGGCAGATTGAGCACTTTATCTTGATTCATCAATTTATGCTTTTGGCTGAAACGGGCTAGCAGGCGTCACCCACGTCAACATATGGTAATGTGCCAAAGGCACATTACCATATGGAGCGAATTGTTGAGCAAATTTCGGCTGTGCCATTGCGATATAGATTCAACGCTATCCCGATACACATATGGTGAACAATATAGACACTGCCATGCAACAAAGCGAGGGAGTATATTGAGGTGACATTTGTTTCACTTGTCAACGTGGGTCACGAAGTCGGCTTTCTTGGGACAACACTAGTCATTATAACCAATACCTTGTTCACTTCTGACGATTTTCGGGTATATGTTAAGGCTAAATAACGCTTAAAGAATGGGTGCGATGAGTGCAGGAAGGGGAGCACAGCTAGCTTGTTCATTATGCTGTGAACCTTCAACAAAGCTGATACTTCTTGCCGGCTGCTCGAGAAAGGCCACATACTATGCTATTTTCAGTGAAAGTTATTCACTTCCAAACTTACGCTGATCCGTAGAGGAGGTGGGCTGACTTCACGTTGCTTGAAAGACCAGGTTTTAGACAATGGGATAAACAATACCCGTACAAAGACAAGCTCTTTAACACTTTATGACATGATGCGGCTGCTGGTTCAAGAGCAGATATATATGTCTAACTTCCAGTGTCCAATTACATTTATATAGGTCCCTATATTAAAAAGAATAATGTTTTCACACCGGGTTAATTGCTACCTTAGGCGCTTAGCAAGGTATCACTCTGTCAAAAATCAAACGAAATTCGCCGTTTTGCAACACGATCGATACATAATATAGAAGAACAAGTTGCTGGGCCAGTGGATTCATGTTGCTGAGCAGACCATAAATATGACTGCTTTGGCGCAAACAAAGGACGGAAGGGAACTAGGGGAGCACCATTTTTCCCGCCCGTCCGGTCTTGTTTGCGTCAAAGTTATCGTATTTGTTGTCTGCTCACCGATTCGTAATGGTTTTGTAGGGAGGATTTCCTTGCCAACTCTCTCATCGTATTGCACTTGTCGGTCAGTCAATCGGTCACTCTGTCATTAGTCGTGTTCACGCCGAGAATACATGGCTGGCTGTTGTTTCGGCCCTAAAGAATAAGCGCATCTGGCTGTAAATTTGGTACTTTGGCCACCAGCCCTGCAGACCGATGCTCTATGAGGTCACAATCGCTTTTTACATAATATTTATGAAATTGAATAATATTATATATCAACAGGAACTATTTACAATATTGTGATCAAAAGACGATCGTGCCAAATGACAGGCCAAAAAGCAGTACATACAAAGAAGACGTCATACAAGTAAAACTTTCCTTCACAAGAAAAACTTAAAAGGAGAAGGTAAACACCTAACCAGTAGGAGGAGGAGCAGGAGGAGAAACATTTATTAAAAAAAAGGAAAAGACAAGCTGCTTGTGTCTTCCTGCTTGTGCGGGTGGCGCCCTTAGTCCAGGGCTCCTGCGGCTCTTGCTGTCTCCCGGGCCCGCCGCACCAGTTGCTGCTGGTTACGAGGGTCCGCACTAGTCAGCACGGCCTCCCACTGCTCGGGTGTGGGGTTGGGTATTTGCGGCTCGGCCTTCACGTTGGAGCCCGCCCATGTGGTGTGATATCGGGAGGCGTAATCCTTACAACCTAACCATAAGCACTAATCCGGCTGAGATTCATTTCGATCGTAAAGTCCCTCCTAGTACATAATAATTTGAGTCAAATGTCCTTTGAGTGAAATGTCCTCCATAAGCTATGCAGATTTATCTGTAAAAACCTATTGATGGGTACGTCTTAAAACGCAAAAAAATATCGGATACGGTGAAAGTTCCGGACGCAGTCTTTCCGCAAAATTCTATGGAGAACATGTCATAATGAACTGGCAGCGTCAAAATTAATTAGTAGTGCTCAGTCCTTTCAGGCGTGCTACAAAGGCGACATGTAATTGACGAAACGAAAACATTCTTTTTCCGAAGGCATGATGCAACTGGCAAGGTTTCAGTGTGTAATTTGTACGAACAATGTGTTTGTAAACAGCGGAACTGGCATTTTGCGAACTTTCTGAAGTACGTCATGTCCTGGTGATCTGATGAACAATGATAGTTAAAATGGCGGCGGGAACAAAATCAGTAATACATGTTTGTAAATGTTTTTAGCCAACAGAGTGAAATAAATTCCTTAGAAATACGAACATTCCCAAAAGCAATAGAAAACTAATACTCAAGCATGACGCCTTAGAAACACGATGGCTCGTAATATCCCATGAGAGTTTCCCGACAAATGCGAGATCACGAGACTAACCGTCGCTCTTTCAAATGCACCAAGCCTAACTCTCCAGCACACACTTGTCGATAAATTTTATCGGATGTTATGAGTTGTAAACTGCAAGGCCATATATATGCTCAAAAAGTTGTTTGAAAATTGAAAATGTATAGTTTTGCGTAAATGAAGAACATAAAAGGAGAAAAGCTTTGGCTGCCAAAACCTTGTCGCAGGCTTCTGCTCAATTAAATAGTGAAAGACGCTGCAGGTCAAATGCATTTGTGTAGCGTTCAAGGGTTGGAGCGTGCTCTCTTCCGTAGTGTGAACCTAACTTGTAGGCACGCAGGAGATATTCCGCTGGCACACAGAATAATTCAATGCCAGCCTAAGGTAACGGTGCGATCCAAGGATAAGCCTGAGGCTGAAGATCCAAGGGAGAAGCCTGAGCTCATATGAGTATCGGTTTGCGCGCAGAAGACTGTACGAAACTCCTCAATGATAACAAGATTCTTTATCGATGGTGGGCTTGTCCTTGCACAAGAATGCGATATCATCAGAGTACGCTAACACTTTTACTTAATTAGAAAGAACATTCAAACCACTAACAATGCTGCAGCTTAATATCTTCAATCAGAGTTGTCCTAAGTAAAGGCGAAGTAGAGCTGGAACAAGTAAAATTCTTGCTGAAAAAAAAAATTCAAGGCCATCTCGCCGGGCGAAGGAACATGACCAGCGAAGCTCCAAACACATTGGTAAGAAAACTTGAGTGAAATACAATATTGCATCTCGCTTTTTGACTTAATACTGACCATCAGAATAACTTCGTGGTCGCTTTGACATAAACTTATCTGCATACTCGCAAATGCAAACACATTGTTTGATAATGCCAATTCGGTGCACGCACCAGGATAGGCATCGTTTAAGCCGGATCGATACGGCATCGCAAGCAATATGTGTGCACCACGAACGCGTAAGCGGCTCCCTTTCGGTCTACGTTGAAATGACCAACAACGATCACAAGGGTAGTCGATAGCAAGTAACTCACGCAGTGTGAGTAGCCATTAACCGTAAGGGACTGCGAGCCATTGCATTTTTTTTTGTTTGTTTACGGAGGTTGCGCCATTGATGATGACAGTTTTAAACATGCTGTTCAGTATGGTACATGCGTGATTAGAAAGAATGTGCGCAATATTTTTCCCTTTGTTCAGTGTTTGCAGCCTGTGCCATTGCAGTTTTTCCGGGCTTACGGTGGTATGAGCGCTTTCGGGGTTTGTTCCAAGGATGGTGATAGTTTTTGTGTGCAAACACGAAAATTTTATGGTACCCTAGCCGTATACAGATCGGTTGTAAAAAGAAAGTGTGTGGACGGGATTTATGAGGCTGCCGTTCACAGGAAAGCGAGTTTTACGATGACTATAACGGAGCAGAATGCCACTTCGCACTGGGTAACCGATATTCGCATGTTATATAAGGGAAAATAGAAAGGAATAGTAAAACCGGCTAAATATTTTTGGGAAGTCATTTAGAGGCATTTACGTCCCTCAAGTGGTAAAGTACTCAAGAACAGCACGAGGGACGTGTGTGTTAGTGTGTGTGGAAAGGTGCTTTATAGGGCATGTTTGATGAGCACCAATACGGATTAATATCGCCACCCAGAAATGCTTCGACGAAATATTGCGAACATTTTCTAGTCAATGTTTTACAATGTAATTTGTTTACAAACTTCAATAGAACATACCTTTTCTCTGTGACTACTTTCCGATATGAATGATGTGTGTTTATTTGTTGAAGACTGTGGCAAAGCCTCCAAGTTTTAAACTCATTAAGATTATCTTAAGCGTTACACCCCCATGCTTTTGCGAAAGTTATTACTGATTTGTATTCGAATGGGGCATAGGTAACTACTATGAGTGATATGGTGTTTGTATTCGAAGACTTGTATTCAGTGCATTTCATTCATTTTATTGAGAAGCAGAATACCAAGCTGCTACTGTTCATTACGTCTACAATAACTATTTTAACTGACGAAGACTGTTCAGTATTAAGCGGTCCTTTATAGAAGAGGAGGTTGAGGCTACCATTGATCAGTTACTTATGCCGTAAACTCCCGGTCCTGACGGCAGATCAGAATAATCTTACAAAACCTTCACGTTTATTCTTATACCTGTTCTACTCAAGGCTATGCCACAATCGCACAAACAATTATCTCGTGCCAAAAGAGCCAGTTCTCTCAGATGATCGCCACGTATTCATTATGACAATAATTTTGATACTGTGGTACATACCCATACAGAGGGCTGGACCAAAAAGCATGTCCGCGTGTTTGTTATGATAATCATTTCTATGATCATCAGCACCAGCCTATCTTATTTTTATGTACCCTAGAAGGCATAGGCCTCTTCCAGCAATTTCTACTTCCGTCTGCAAATTTTGTAATCACATCACCCCACTTCATTTTCTGCCGTCATCGACTGCGTTTCTCCTCTGTTCGTGCCCATTCTGTAGATCCACTGATCCACCGGTTTTCGGCGCTATGCATCACATGGCCTGCCCAGCTCTATTCTTTTCTTCTAATTTCAACTTCAATATCGGCTATTCAGGTTTGCTCTCCTATCAATACGGCCGTGTTTCTGCAATTTAACTGTACGCCTAGGATTTTAGCCTGGTACCTTGTATCTTACCCAGTTCCCGTTCTTGGGGCCCTGCCTAACCCATCGCCATCCACGTGGGTCAACAGAAGATTCTTTTTTGGCATATATTTTTTGTCAATTATCCATTATAAAAGGTAGTTTAGTATTCCCAGCAGGCAATATTCCCATGTGCGAAGCAATATTGTTTCTTTCACTTAATATTTGAATCAAGTTTACTTACTACTAATTTATGAAAACAGTGTGGGGGTCATGGAGATCAGATTGTGAATGTCAAAACATTCTCGGTTGTAATGGCTGCGTACTCGGGAGCCTGCTAATAAACTGCATTTGCCATGCCGCGGACGTCGACCCGAAACAACCATGCTATGCTGCAAGTTCTATGCCACCAGTACGTTTGCTGTTCCATTTGGGCAACGTTCATCCAATGTTACCTCTAATTCAGAGAGAACACTGCATTCGTTGGCCTTTTGTTGAAATGGCAGCATTCGGCCTGTGCTGGTACCAATTTCTGCCAGAACTGTGTCATATCTGGTGCAATGTGGGTGCGCTGTCTGCAGTGGGCCTCTTTTACTAGGCACCGCCGTGTTGGGTTAGCGGCTACGGCCTTGTGTGGCTAAGTAAGAGGTCGCGGCCTAAAACATGAACTCATGTTTAAAACAGTGGTTGTTAAACAAAACCAGGTGGTCAAAACTAATCCATAGTTCCACAATATGAGGTGCCTAATAGCAAGGTCGGGGGCTTGGCATGTCAAGCCTCAAAATGCAAGTTGTATTTCATATACAACAAAAATTTGCATTGTTATCACTGTACACTATCCTAAGCTTCTGCCTTTCCAACTAGCTAGATTTTCCCTTTATTTATAAGCGTTAACTCTACTTGGGAAGTGTTCTTTTCCTTTTTGTGGTTTCACCTGGCATAGGCAAGCCAAAGCTTTATTTTTTTTCAAAATTTCTAGGACGTACCTACGTAACACAGAAGTGCAAGGGTGCTGAAAAATGATATGTAGAGTAATCCCTCTAAGGACTAAATAGTAGAATAAATAAGAGACCTATACGAAAGGTGTTCATTTGAAGAAGTATTTATTTAACAAAGGTGGTAACGATGCAGTCGAAAGCATGACTTTGAGCCAACAAGCCAGATATATTCCCTCAAATGAAGTCAAACCACATTAAGCTAACAGACAATGAAACAAGAAAAGCCTCGCAGCAATCACTTGGCTACTTATTCTAAGTCTACAAATGCTAAATTAATAAAATGTAAAATAGATGAAAACGCAGCTTACCACAGGTATGATCTCACCTGCGATCAGTTATTTCTTTCTCTGCTTTCTTTTTTGTCCTTTGTAATAAATTTTACGCTTTTATTTACCAATTACCCTTTTGATTTACCTTTTGTCATTGCCTGTTGGCTTTATGCAGTTCCGAAGTACAAAAAGAAGGATGAATCGCTTTCTTTCACTCTAGTTTTACTGGACTACTTGAAACATGCATCATAGTGTGATATTCATACTTATTAAAATTTCTGTTCTACTCCAAATGAAATCACGCATAATAGACAGCTGAATATGGCATTTTATTTGTGAATCTCTTCCTTAATAAGCTGAATGCGGTAGGGTAAACATAAGAAGACTGACTATAGTACAATAATATTATATTATTTAGGCAATGAAAATAATTATGATAGGTATATCCAATGACGTAAGTCATCCATAAATTGGACTTCTATTAGTCCAAAAGGGAAGTTTCTCCCTTTGAATTATTGTGTTTCCATTTAAGTATTCAACTAATATTTATGTTATTTTTAATCAGTATTGAGCTTCAGTGAGGTGAAAATATAGGCGAAAGAGTGCACTAATTAGCCAAGGATACGAAGGATCAACACATATTTACTTGCCTTCATTTGGAACTGTCATTTCATTGTAAGGGTGGCTGGTGTCTTGATCAGCCCAATGATACGAGAACGTGGCTTCAGTATACGTTTTATTCCTAGTCGCAAGGGAAATTCTTGTTATATATAACGATGCAGTTTATCTTTTTATGAAAAACTTACATATGTCCTTCAGATATGTGGTACCTGGTCATGAAGGCACCTAGCTCATATACGTCCTCAATCTTGTCCACCTTGCATGTATCATTAGTTCTTTCAGTGCTTTTGTATACCCATATTTTCTCCGTTGTGTTAAGAAACTGAAAGTAAATTCTCAGTGAGCAAACAAAAACTTTTATTTTATATCATGAATTCTATAAGAAATACGTATCTTCATAGAAGCTATCGTAAGTTTAACTTGAGGAAACATCATTCCACAACCGAGTAAGAGAACGCAACATTGGTACGAAAGTAGAGCAAAAAAGAATAGCCAGTGAATTAAGGAGCTGCTTAAGAATCTTCTGCGGGGACAAACCAGGTCGCGAAAGAACTTTGCACAGCCACCACGAGAATATTTCGTTGACGAGTTGTATTACTATATAGAAAGGGATTGCAGGTGTTTTAGCGTGGAGTATAAACAATGTTTATTATATAGTGTGTAGAAAAAAGCGATGGTTTCTACAGGATCATGATATAAACAGTAGCAATGTAATCAATTATTTATATAATTATAACGTTTCATCTTAAAGGTGTTGTTAGAGTAGGGAGTTCTCAGTTCAGCGATCTGCAGATAGATGTTGAGCTTGTCCAGTTAATTCAGCACCTAACGTACCGGGTTGAGTTGGTGGTTCTGGGTTTTGGCGAGGTGCCCCTGCATCCAATTTGTACAATTTGTGATTTGTGGCTCTAATTTGTGTAAACCTTGCATATCTGCAATCATGTTGGCCGTCTTGCCAGAAGCAGAAGCTTTAGCTTCAATACGAATATTTAACTTTGTGCTTCATCTCCGTGGATGGTGTTGCCATTATAGACCTACACCTTGTTTGCAAATACCGGTTGGCACTGTTGAGTTTTCACAGGCAGTGAAGGGCCATCGCGTAAGCTACATTTAAATTCGCCACACCTGCTTGTACGCTCGGAAGGCTTGTTATTTTTCAGTATGGATGTTACGGGCTGAAACCATGATTTTATTACGATGCAGAGGTTAGTAGGGAACTCCCGAATAATTTTCACTACCTGGGCCTCTTTAACGTGCACTTAACACGCCTTACACGGAGGTGTTTGCGGTTCACCGCTATTGCAAAAAGTTGACAGTCACTTTAGTATATGCTAAAGAGGATGAATGAGAAAGTATGCCCCCGGGCTAACAATACATTAAGTAAATTTGCTGACATTCTCATTCGAATGCATTGTTACCTTCTATTACTTGTTTTTTCCCGCCAAAGATTGTCCGTTCACCGTAATTAATACCGCAGGTTGAGTGTACGACCATCAATGCTGGCACCATCAATTTTGGTGCCATTGAATTCTCGTGCCTCAATGCCGAACTGTCGCTTTTTCGATAACGCCAGACAGTGGATTCTCCCACCCATGAGCCACTTAAGGCTTTTGCCTTAATGAAGGCGATCATGTCGGTGCTCTTAGCTCGCTGAGCGCTACAGGCATGGTTGACGACGCTTGTGATCCGGCCACCGTTTGATATAGTGTTCATATTTCTTGACAATGTGACTGGCGTGGGCTTAAATCGATTGGCCTTCTCGTCTTTGTTGGTGTAATTATGAAACGAAAAGTGCTACATGCGATTTAGACGAGCCACGTCACTGCGACGATAGGTGTACGCCTACGGTATGCGAGACGAAACGGCGTCAGATCGCATCTCTGGATCACGCCAGTGGTTTAGCATTGGCGATCCGCCGTGCTGTGGTAAAGGTCTTGGCGCTGCGCTTCAAAGCCCGGGATCGTTGAATCAAATCCCGTCCGCGGCGGCCGCATTTCGATAGGGGTGAAATGCAAATGCACCCGTGTACCGGAATGTGGGCGCACGTTAAGGAAGCCCAGATGGTCTAAATTATGGCCCAGTCCTCCTCTACGACTTGCCTTATAGTCATATTATCGCATTGTATAGTCATGGTGAAGGATGAAGTGGTGTCAAAGCTGTGATATATAACATTAGCCCTTTAATGGGCCAGAAAAACAAGTAACACTCGAGCCCAAGGATAGCAGCGAGCAGTGTCGGCGATCGTCGAAAACCTAATCAGTGGGTCGGTTCTTATACATGAATTCCAGAAGGTTCCATCGTAATCGCCGGTGCCACGTGCCTTTGAGAAGGTACTCCACAATTCGTGTTACGCATACAATCACATTAGACAAGGTCCCGTGATACGAGATAACGAATAGAGATAACATTCGAGAGACTTGCGATGCATGCAAGCTTGTCCTGTGCCAACCGATTACGTTTAGCATTTGCGAGCTATCCACGAGGCCAACACACAAACTGACGCCATTTTCCCAGATTACGCAAAAGCGTTTGATGAAGTTGCACATCAACGAATGCTAATACAGTCAAGCCAGTTAAGCCTGGACCACTACGTACTGGTTTCGATCGAGGAATTCTTGTTTAACCGATGTCAACTTGGTCTTGTTAATAATCGTGCCTCTGACTACGTTCCTTTATCATCTGGTGTACTCAAAGGTTCTGTCGTTCCGCATTGGGAACTGGCGGTGGCTTCTTATGGGCTAAGGCACCTTGCAGTTTTACATATCAGTTCTATTCCAATAGTGTTTGAATTGTGCTTCGTGCGCTTATGTTTTAGTATTTTACCATCTATTGACATTAATACAATATGCCTATGTACTTAGACAATATCTAGGTACAGCCTACACTATGCGAATGGGCCAATATTCGTGATGGAGTTGCCATTGAGTAAACGTCTGCGGACACTGGCCCACAGAATTTAAACTTGACCTGCCTGTTCAAATATTGGCAACACTTTCTGCGGCATCTGGAACCTCTAAGATGAAGCGTGGAGTTGCCATTCAAAGATACAGTTCGTCAGGCTAGTAAATCTTATAGCGAGCAGACATCGCATTGTCATACAAGGACTGGTCAACAGTGTATTGGTGAATGAAGAATACAAGCACTCAGTTAAAAAAACAAGAAACTGCACACTTCTATGAACTTGCCAAATCACAGAACAACTTTGACAAGAACTGTTTATTCCGAACAGTTCAAACTAAAATTTCAGTTGGTAGAAATTATACCAGAATTATCAAACCATTTACCCCATATGGCTCGCACCCTTACCCTAATAAGGCATTTGAACCCATAGCTGGCTCCATATTCTGTTTAAATATGAAACTGGTAAATAATTAATTTTTAAGAAAAGCTCTAGGAAACGCATATGATGTTTTCGAGGAACTGAAGTCGCGCTACCATCGCTGGAGAACTCACGCAAACGTACCTTAACCAGAGCGTATGACTATTAGCATTGATAAAAATGTTGAGCTAGCAATAATATCAACTTGGCATCTTACGTGAAGTGAGTATATTATAAGGAGCATTTATGAAAGCACGCAGAGTTATGCTACTCAATTATGAGAATGTTTGTATCTGGGGTCTCTTGCACATAATCATTAAACAAAGCGATTGCAAGTTTGTGGACTTGGCAAAACTAGCAGTCTTTCTTATGCTATATGAATGCCTTATCTATAACGGAAGCACATTTTCTGTAAAATGCAGTATATATCTGGAAAGGGTAGGGAAGATAAAGAAACAGAAAGCTGTGCAAAAAAGAATCTTGAATCTATGAAAAGAATGACAAATTATTGTATCCTAAGCTCCGCCAGTTCCTTAGCGTTTCATCAACTCTCGCCATATAGGCGCCACACAAATATTGATACAATTCGACAAAAAGACTTCCTATGACAGAGGTATGAGCTATCAATTAATATAACGATATCCTTGGAGGAAACAATGGGGAAGATCAGGATAACGCCTACATTAAGGTAATAGAAATATTTAAAATGCTGACTGTCACCTAGCAAAGGTTATGCGATTTCTAAACTTGAAAATAGACATAGCGCGATATCAAGAGCTAGAATCACTTATTTTGATGACCAGTGGATCAGTGAATGAAAGTACTGCTTGAAATGGTGTGACGACTAGTGCTATCACGTGCTGCAGGTGTTGCCTCTGTTATATATGAGTAAACTCATTCACGCCACGAAATGAATATCATTTTAGGAACAAGCAATTAGGTGTGTGAGATAAGATGGACTATTCAATTGCAAGAGGCCACATAAATAATGTCGATCACGATCACTATTACGTATACCAGACTATACTGTATCTCATATACGCTTGGTAATTTGGAAACACTCATAAAAGAAAAAAATATTAGAATAAAAAGCTTACGTGACACCATGACACAAGACATACAAAAAAGAAACAACAGGATTGATTTTTACCTTTAGTATATCAGTAAAATCTTCTGTTTTCTTTGCGTTTTTGTTTGGTTTCGTTACAGTTGGCGCCGTTGCTTTTGTTTTACGCGTAACTACACTCTCTGTAGCGTCATAATCGTCGTAATCTGTGTTGTAGCCGCCATTCGTGGCCACCGATACGGACAAATGAAGCGCCGAAAACAATAGATAAAAACGCATTACTTCCTTGCTGACTGAAATTTAGGCACGTCGCAGCCACGGACGCTTTAATATATGCTGTAACGGATTTTTTTTTTGTAATAATTTATTCCATATTCAAAGAGAGGTGATGTTCCAGAGGACCTTTCGCACGTCAATTTACTTTTCCGTCTTTTCTTGGAATTTCTCTTTTTTATTTTTTAATGTCAAACATCTCTTTGAAAAATGTCACTGAAACGCATACGCCGCTACAGTTTTAGTTCGATGCTGGTAGTATGCAAAAAAAGAACTGAAAGTTTTTAAATAGTTTTTCTGCACGAAGAAGCTTTTTTCCCAACAATTCTTTTTCTTTCTGCTTTAAAGAGAGCGTGTATTTTGCTCATTGTTTGCTCCACTGAGAGAAGTGTTCAATATTTGTACATCTCTCCTAGCTCTGTAACCACGAAGAAGACCAAACTCACGCAATGCCCCCCCCCCCCCCCCCCCCCCGTTCTGTATATTTCCTCCTACTTATTCGCGTCTAGAACATAGAAGCAAACTAAGCATAAATGCAATACATGTCAGCACATTGCAGTTAACATATGAAGCCACGATCTCAGAGCTAGCTTTGCGGCCTAGCTTGCTGACTGCCTCGTCACTACAGGGAGAATCTTGATCTTTTAAGGGAGTACTGCGTCTCCTGATTCACATTTCACAAGTTCTTGTTCCTGTCACAAAAAAACGCAACCTTTAAAATACAACCTGTTACAAAAATACAGCCTTGCACTGGAGTGTCAAGCGATAATGCGTTGAGATTATCCACCAAATCAACAATAAATAGAACTACATAATGGCAAGACCACAAAACAATCCACAGAGATGTCCTGCAATAATCTATACTGTTTGCTATGCGCTATAGGTCATTGCCCACTTATTGAAGTTTATTTGGTATTTCAAGGCATGTATGTGCATTTATCGCAGCATGTGTACCACTCTTCGGAGTCCTTATTATACGGTTCACCTGTGAAAGATTGCGAAGACAAAAATTTCTCATGCAGTTTGACTATAGTAACGCAGCTCAATACAATAATGTTGCAAACGTTTGTAAATATTGGGTATTTCATGTGTGCTGACATCCTCATGTAGGGCATCGATTTGTTGCAGATCCGACACGTGCGCTATAGTTTGTTTCGTAAGGCGAAGAGATGCGTAGGTGTGGCATGTCTTATCCCGAGGCTACGGGCAACCACATTGCTTTACGTGGCGGAGGATTAGGAGTCGTGATGCGATTGGGAAACTTACACTCGTAGGCCGGAGGCGATTATAGCAAGGCAAGTATAGCTATCCATAGCTGGGAGAAGCCTTTCGTGCTTCAGTCAACATAAATAGAGAGGAGAACCAAAACGACAATGACTTGTCATGCTGCGGCATGAATCAGCAGTCTCGATGTGTTGTAATATGTGTGGCAGTACATCATAAATGTTATGAACACATTTTGGGAAACAAGAAATTTATGAAACGGCGAGCAGGTTCAACAGGGGCTAACACTCTTCGCTTAGGCTTTTCATCACTCAAATAAAGAGAACGGGAGAAAAATAAGGTTGTGAATGTGCAGGATGTAGAAAAGCAGTGCGAAAAGAAGCCTGCCAGTTGCACGTATAAATTGTTCCATACCGCGTCCATTGTGTATCGTTAGCCCGCTAACGAGGGTTTAAGAGACCGCTTGAGAGACCTTCCGACCCACTGACGGACACACTGCGCCATCAGACGTGAAGAAGGAGAACTATGGCTTTATTTGCTAAGTAGTTTGCTCTTTTCCCGCAAGTCGATGATTTTTCAATGCACTCCGACGTTTCGTGATCGTCGCAGTAGGAAGCAAGAATGGTTGGCTGCCATCGAATGTTTGGAACGCCGCTTTCGAGACCTACCTCATAGACACACATCGCCCCATCGGTGGTTTTTGATTTCGTGGCAGTTCAGTTTGTTTTCCAAGAGGCGGATATTTTTGAAAGCCCTCCGAAGTTTCTAGTTCGTCAAAGTAGGAATCAAGAATGGCTGCCTCCGCGAACGGCGCGCACCCTTCGAAAGACCTCGTGATTCCGCTGTGTCTGCTTCTCATTTTATCCACGAGTCGAGCAGGAGCTAGTCTGAGGATGCTGCGTTTTCGACGGACTTAGCTGCTGAGAGTGGCCGCAGGCGGCCGCAGCCCGGCACGACCAAATGTAGTGCTTGTAATTAAATTTTTTTTTAGTGGAATACCTGTTTAATGAAAAATTTCGATTTTTTTTCTGAAGATAGCGCCTAGTAGACGGCAATACATTTTGTATATCTCATTATTTTTGTAACATTTCTTCTAGGTAGATATAGGCGTGTGTTTACAAACTTTGCTCAGTGTTATCCCACAATGTGTGGCGATGTGTGTTGGTTCAGCGAATCAATTAATTTGGCAACGTCAGCCGTATCCACGATCACTGGAGGCATAACTACAGGAGGAGGAAAGAGAAAAGCAGAAGGCAGGGTGGTTAACCAGAAAAACTTCCGGTTGGCTACCCTACACCTGGGAATGGGAAAACAAAGATGACAGGGAGAGAGAGGAGGGAAGAAAAGAAGCAAATTAGCGGTTAGTTCGCTGACGCGTGTGGTGAAATAGAAATTGCATTAATAGTCACAGACGTTCACACAAGCCCGTCGTCCTTAAGAAGCACAAGAGCGCCTTCACCGCTTTATGGGCTGACGAGCGATTGTGGTGGTGTTCCAGCAGCACCTGCAAAGAAACTTTCGATTGTCCCGTTTTTCGAGAGGGCTCTTGTCTTTCTGGGGCATATCGTGGACAGTGGCACAGCAGGCGGTCGGTAATTTCTTCGGTGCCGGAGACCTTGCATGCTGCACTGTCTGTCACTCCAATTAATGTAGAGAATGCCTTTGTGATGGCAACTCCTAACCAAAGGCGACAGAGAAGCGTAGCTTCACGTAGAGGAAGTCCGAGTGAAGGTCGGAGTTGCAGTGAGGGGTTTAATCGATGCAGTCGTGTAAGTCTTAAGTGTGGCGAGTTCCACTCGGTTGGTGAAAGACTGCGTGCCAGGTGTCGAAGCTGGCTTGTGGCGTCTGTCCTCAAAAGCGGAATTGGAACGCTGTGCTCTTCTTGATGCGCTGTGGGAGCAGTGTTATCGACAGCGTCATTGCCACTTATTCCACAATGGCCAGGTAGCCGTTGAAAAACAACATAGTGACCTTTTTGTTGGACGTGATGGTTGAACGTGATAAAGTTTCACGATTTCATAAGTCAACTGTTCAGTCAACTTCGCACATCGTAATGCCGGTTTTGAGTGAGAGAACACAGCCCATTTTCTAGGTCTTTCAGAATCAACGAATTCGAGTGCACGGCGCAGAACCGTTAGTTCAGCCGCCGTTGAGGTCGTGAGATGCGAATTCTTGAAGCGCAGTGTTATTCTTCGCGTTGGTATAACAACCGCACAACCAGAACTGGAAGACGTAGTTAATCCATCGGTATAGACGTGCACGTAGTTGCTGTACTTTTCATGCAAAAGAAGTAAGCTCAGCTGTTTTAAAGCAGGGGCCGGTAGATCTGTTTTCTTCTGTAGTCCTGGAATGATTACACGTACTTGTGGATGGCTCAAACACCGCGGAGAAAACACTGTCTTGACCGCAGGTGCGTACCCGGAAGTGAACGACGCACAATGTGCACTGGCAGTTGCATACGCATTTTTTCAACGGTAATGTGCGTCGTGATTCGGTAATCTTGCGCAAGGGCAATGGTTTCAGCCGCTGATGTACTGCGTGGTAAGCCAAGACATATCTTAAGGGCTTGAGTTTGAATACTCTGAACCGTACGTAGGTTAGTCTTGCAGGTGTTGGATATTGCAGGCAAGCTGTATCGCAGGAAACCAATGAACGACGTCACATAAAGCTGTAACATAGCCTGTATAGATGACAGATGATAACAAGTGACAGATAGCAGCAAGCCGCTTTTTCACATAATTCACGGGCGGAGTCCAAGACAGGTCTCTGTCAATTACGACTCCCATGTACCTGTGACTTCTGCTGTATGGTATAAGTTGTGCGTTGATTGATATGCTGTAAGCAGAAAGGCATAACTACAGAATCGTACTGGCGAGTAGGAGGTAGGCGGTTATTCCAGGGGACAGTAAATTTTGCACAAATGCATTATTAAGGCCGGCAACGCACTTTTCTATAGTATAGACCCAATGGGTCTTCCAGAGTTAGGTGTTCGGCATGCAAGGTGTTGATTGCACCCCAAAACTTTTTAACGTTAGCCTTTAACATCATTGGAAGTACGCTAGATATAAAGTTAGATTTATCCTTCTTTATTGCAGTTGCGTAAGTGTCGAATGCGGGCTTATAAGCAGACCAGCGCGTTTCAGTTGACGAATGTTTTGCGCAGTGATGCAGCCGTTTGGTAGCCTTTACATAGGCGCTTAAGATGGGTATTGTACCAAGGAGCATCAGAATTGGAGGTGATGATGCGGAATGGAATGTACATTTCAGATAATTCCTGTGCGCTACTGAACGTTAGCGCCGAACATGTCCCAGCTGTGCTGCAGCCAACTGTTTTCAAAATTCTGTAGGAATGTATCGAAGAATGTAGTTAATTCGTTATTTTTGGCATTAAAGTTAGCGTTTTTGTAAGTATGTATGTTTCTTCTGATTTTATTTGATTTGGGGGTTAAAGTGTCAATTTAAAATGGAAGTAGGCAGTCATCGCTTATACCAGGTAGCTGTGTAATCTGCCAGACTGTATTAGGGCGGGATGTCAAAACCATGCCACGGGTGCTTGGAACATTAGAAGCTACACGTGTAGGCTGTGTTACTAGTTGTGACAATGAAAAGAACAACTGAGCACGAGTCTAAAAACTCTTTAGCTTGTGCCTAAAAGGGTGAGAGTGAAGAAGGTTGATCGTTCCAGTTTATGTTTGGAAAATTAAAATCGACCACAAGTAGGAAAGAAGATGAAGGAAATCGCGTACGAACAAGGTTTATACTTTCGTGTAGTTCATGGAAGAACGTATGTGGTACAGAGGGTGAGCGATAGCACACGTCTATGATAATTTTCTTGTGACCAAGAGTTACGGAAACCCAGAGAGCCTCAAGATCGTCGCTCGTACAGACACGGGAACACGGAATGTCATTTGAAATTGTCAAAAGGACGCCACCTCCACTGCGCGCAGTACGACCGCAGCGATCAACACGAAATGGCACAGCACCGTGAAACACTTCTGCGTCAGTGACATGCGCAGGCAACCACATTTGAGTAAGCGCAGTCATTTCTGCAGAACATGTGTCAGTTGCAGAAGATAAAGAATCGTATTTGTTGGAGGTGCTTCTGACGTCAGAACGTAAAACTGAAACTTGAGTAAATGAAGAAAATGAAACGCTGCCCTTCGTGCTGTCCTCAATCGGAGGACGTGGGGGAACAGGACATTCATGCGCTACATTATCGTTACGTGGCTTGAGTTCTGCAATTTGATCTTAATTGGCGTTGTACACGTAAGATTTTCCGTTCAGGATTAACTAATCATATTGCAATTTGAGAAGTTTAGAAGAGGCTTGGCTCTTACCGAATGCTATCAGTTTCATTCGCGCGGTTGGTGTAGCAACGAAAAAAAATCCTCAATTAGATTGATGTTCTTATCCTTAACTTGGCTGCGCAGAGACAATAGTTTCGCTTTGGTGTTGTCTTTTGCAAACTTCACAATAATAGGATGGAATTTATTAGGCGTATACGAACCTAGGCGGTGCGCACGTTGGATTGCGTGTGCAGGAAGTCGGTCAGTAATACTACCGAATAACGTGGTTATATTCGATTCTATTTGTTGCGATGTCGCATCATTATCAGGGAAACCGTGCGAAATTAGATTGTCGCGTTGCGACCGATCTTACAACTCATTTAAAGGAGAATCAAAAAGAATATTGCGAATGTTAACTTCTTCAATTGTTTCCGTTATGCGAGAAACTTTCAGGCTGACATTATCAACGTTTTGCGACTTTTCTTCTAGTGCGTCTAGTGTTTTCATATTACCAGAAACTTTTGATTCAAGTGATCTTTGTCCACTTCTTATGGCCTTAAAATCAGCAGTAATCTCGGCCTGAAACTCTGACGTTTGTAAGGAACGTATGCATGTCCTTTATGAGCTTGAAGATTATGCTCATCTGTTCAGAATGGTCGTCTGGTGAGGACTTAGTGTCAAGCGCAGATTCAGAGCGGATGTTAGGGCCAGGGTTCAACTCAACATCCACAGAGCACAACAAAACAAACGTCCTAAAACACTCACAAGCGGTTTCACAAAATTATCGTGGGCCTGGGAGCCGAAGAAAAGATGGGTCATCGCTTTTCTTAGCGTACAAAGAAAAGGAAGCACAAACATGCGAAGCTAAAACAAAGTGAAAACATAGCGGTTAAGAGCAATGCCAACGCTACGGCTACCGTGCCCACTGGAGGCGGACGGGACAGGCGGGCTTTTTGTGTAGCTGACAGCAGGCGACGTCACCGATGAACGTAAAGGGGAGCCCGGGGTGATTTGAGCAGATACAGCCATGTCGATGAAGGGCGCAGCATCCCAGGTGCAAACTGGCAAGGCCGGCTGGAAAGGCAGAATGGAGGAAATGAAGCCGTCCGTTAAGGTTTATGACGGAGCAAGCCAGGAGGCAAGTGACGCCTGCGATGTGAAGCACAGTGGTTGAGAGCCATGCCAATTTGACTGCTCCCGTACCCCCTGAAGGCGGACGGGAATGGCGGGCTTTTGATATAGCTGACAGCAAGCGATGTCACCAATGAGCGTAAGGGAGGGCCAGGGGTGGGTTGCGCAGATACAGTCATGTCGATGAAGGGCGCAGCATCCAAGGTGCAGATGGGCAAGACCGGCTGGAAGTGCGGAACATTGGAGTAAATGATGCCGTGCGTAAGGTTTATAACCGAGCAAGCTAGGAAATAAGTGGCGCCTATGAAGTGAAAACACAGTGGTTGATAGCCATACCAACGGTACTCTTCCAGTGGCCATTATATACTTGCATATATATGAAAATGTTTCGCAAATAGGAACAGCGCTATTCACAAACAGCAATGGATATATCGCTTTAACCTATTCCACAGCATGTGAGATCCGCATGTTTTTGATTCATCTATAACAATGGGTTCCGGGGTCCTCTGTCTGCAGGATGTTTAGTTTTAGTAATAACGGTAATTGTTGAAAGGAAGCGGTTACAAGAATTTTTGTATCGACACATGGGCTCTGGAGTCCCCTATCTGCAGAACACTGAGCTTTAGTAATCCCGGTAATTGTTAAAAGGAAACGGTTACAAGATTATTGATATTGACACGTGTACTTATGTTTCATGTTCTCTGGGAAAGCATGCCACTCACAAGTTATTCCTCAGCTCCTGACGCGGCTGAATGATTGGAACTTACTGGAATGTTATTGACGGTTCTATGCGTTGTCTGTTGTTACCGAAGCTTGATGTCACTTGACCGTATGCGTGACGTGAATTGTGCAGTACTTTCTAGAAGACACATGGGCACCAGCGATTATTCTTGGAACTTTGATGGCTCACGTATGGACCCTTTCACTGTTTACAAACATGCACTCTGAAGCGAAATAACACCCTTTTGCCACACAACAATAATTGTTATCTGTCTTGTCCGCATTTCCTTTATTTAACGCGGCGAGCCCTGTACTTCCAAGTCACGAACGGCGTGCCCCTTATCAGCATGACAGAGCATTCTCGACAAGAAAGTAGCGAACGCAGCGTTTTCAAGGAAGGAAACTCAAGTAAGACTGATGACAATTATGGTTGTGTGGCAAATATACACAACAAACAGTGTACATTTGCCTAAGAGCAGTCAAAAAGTTTACACCCTTTGGGGTGTATATCTGCCACACAACAATAATTGTCAACTTCCTTGCTTGTGTTTCCTTCCTTAAAAACGCCGCGCCCGCTACTTTCCTGTCGCCAATGCTATGTCATGCTGAAACCTGCATGCCGTTCGTTACTGGGAAGTACCGGGCTCGCAGCATTAAAGAAACGAAATGCGGAGAAGAGAGATGACGTTTATCGTTGTGTGGCAAAATACGACTCAAAGTGTGTAAAGTTTTTTTGGAGTAAGTGTAAACCTCTAAAAAAGTTTACACCCTTTGGGGTGCATATCTGCCACGCAACAATAATCATCATGTGCCTTGCTTGAGTTTCATTTCTTGAAAACGCCGCGCACTCTACTTTCCTGTCGGCAACGCTATGCCATGCTGATAACGCGCATGCCGTTCGTTGTAGGGTAGTACTGGGCTCGCAGCATTAAAGAAAGGAAATGCGAAAAAGACAGATGGCGTTTAGTGTTGTGTGGAAAGATATGACTCAAAGTCAGTAAATTTAGAGTGTAGGCTGTGGATGGTTTCCTGTTTGGTTCATTGACGTAGCCCGCTAAATTTAGCGAAAAAGAAAGCCATTGGCTGCGATATTGACTCGCGCGAGTGCGTTAAAATGTAAGCCTGGAGATTTATAATACTTTTGCTCTGTACATAACAAGAATTTTACAAGTGATTGTTGCCCTAAGTTACAAAAAAATTTTATGTATTTATCTTGAGGCGTAATGCGCATTTCTTTTATGTGGAGACTTAAAATTAGACTTTCCGCCAGTAAAACAATTTAAAAACGCGCTTTTTGTTCAGGCGCACTAGACTGATAAGGCCCGTGACCACAAGTTTCTTGGGGGCGCAATCTCGCTCCCAAGAGGGATTATCGCGTGAGGGAAACCGTCTATAAAACCCACTTGATCGGCAGATCAGATATACGACGATCGCCGACTGTGTTCGCCACTCTCGTTGTGCTTTAGTGTAACTTGCTTTTGTGGGCACAGGTTCGCCCAATAAAAAGTTAGTTAAGGTATTGACAACTTTGCTGCTGTGCTTTTTCTTCACAATCATACTACGGGGCAATGTAATAAGCATATCCTGAGATCCAGGAAAGTAGACAAGTATGATCGGGCATTTCCGAAAAAAACATTACCATTTCATGGTTTCTTGCAATCTATATGCCATGTTTATCATGGCATATAGATTGGCATATCATGGCATATCATGGCATATCATGGCATATAGATATACAGCCTGGTGTATTGGCTTATTTCGGCTGAATTCGTTTGCTTCTTGTAAAGCGCCGCTTAGGTCTGGCTGATCAAGGAGTGACGTAGGCGGAGTGCCGCTCGCGCCTTTGATGCTGTGAGAAAAGGAACTGCAGTATAACCATTATAATAGCCGCCACGGTAGCTTAACGCCATACCGTTAAACCTATAAGCACAATTTTAGGGTGTCGATTCCAGCTTGGAGCAGCCACATTTTGACCGGGGTCGAACTGATAAAACGAACATGTTCTTAGGTGCACGTAAACACCCAATGTTGACAAAATATATTATTACGATATGCTCAAGCGATGCTCAAGAAATGAGCCGCCGCGAGAACGACGACGAAGTTGGTCGGTGCGCTTGGCGCGAGCGAGTGTCAGCCTGGCTGCCTGGCTCCAGTGTAAATAGCCTGTAAATAGCCTCTTCTGTCTGTGTCTTTCCACACGCAACATTCTGGTGGAGGTGCGGGGTATTACAAGTAGGAACTCGGAGCCGTCCGGATGAAGGTTACGACGGTACAGAGTACCGTCGCGGAGGACGAAGAGGCGTAGAGTAGCATCGGCCGGAGAGTGCTCAAAACGGTCGATGAGCAGAAGCAGAAGCAGAAGAAGAACGGTCAAAGACAAGCAGAAACAACGCTACGACCTCCGTCACCGTGATGTCCATTTTGTGCCCGGCAGCCTCGTGTTGCTTTGGTCACCTTCGCGTAAAGTTGGCCTATGTGAAAAACTCCTTTCTTGTTACACAGGCCCATATCGCGTGCTCCGCAAAGTGACCGATGTCACCTATGAAATCGTTTTAGCCACGCCCACTACGTCCTCCGCTGTGACAACCAGGGACATCGTCCACGTCGCCCGACTCAAGCCCTATAACTCTTCACGCGCCTTGGATATTTAACAGCACCGTGACGGTGCTTTTGCCGCCGGGGGGTAGTATTACGATATGCTCAAGCGATGCTCAAGAAATGAGCCGCCGCGAGAACGACGACGAAGTTGGTCGGTGCGCTTGGCGCGAGCGAGTGTCAGCCTGGCTGCCTGGCTCCAGTGTAAATAGCCTGTAAATAGCCTGTTCTGTCTGTGTCTTTCCACACGCAACAATATAAAGCGTCCATTATAGCGTGCCTCCTAATCATATCGTGGATCTTCACAGGTAACACACTGTAATTTACTATCATTACATCATCATTCTCCTTTCTGAGCCTAATTTCTATTGGTTTTTCTGCGATTCGTTTTGTTTCTGTTAAATGCTTTTCGAATGGCTGATGGCAAGTAAGGCATTTTCGTTGATACATTCCTCTATCCGATCATTCATACTTCTCACTTCTTACTGACGGCAGTTTAGCGGTTCTAGCTTGCACGTGGTGAAATGTCGTACTGTAGTACTGTTTTTGCTAGTAGGCACCTTTGTTCAAAATCAGCTTGAATTCTGTTCATTTTCCCAGCTTCAAGGCATGCATTTATGCGGTGTATCTCCGCAATGTTGCTGATTTGTTTATGAATTGGTCTCCTTGTCCGATCTGCATTCCATAAAAAAAGTATTTATAGCTTTATTTCTATTATCTCTAAAATATCCGAAGAAGCATAGCTTCCTCCACGCACACATATTCGTTATAGCAACACTATTTCAAATAATGTCAGCTGCCGTCTTCTCTTAGTGATTGGGGCTTCAAATAACTTCTCCGTTCCAAATTATCACTTCGTTTAAGACAGGTATGGTGAATAGTGCTAGAATTCGTTTGACAACATTTAAATGGTGCAGTATACGTCATAAAATAAGACTACTTGCGTCCGAAATATTGAGACCATTCCGAGGAAAGGTGAGAGGCACTTCCAAACAGGTAGCTCAGGTAAATGATAACTCAAATACCTAGCCTTGACGCATAAGTTATCTGCACTTTAATACGGAAAACTCTTTCTCTCGTTCTTACATTTGGATCAAGCGTTCAAACGTCTTATGCCTAATTTCCATAGCGAATATGGTACTGTGCCTTCATGAGTGCCCTTTAAACATAATGATAATATCAATGTACAATGCATTACCTCTTTCGAATAAAGTTTTTTCATCCGGGACGTATGAAAGCATAATAGGGGAAGGTTAAAGTACTAGTCACTGAAAAGCTTGAATGCGGCGTCAGGCAAGACTGCCAAGGAGACAGAACCATTTATTCGTCGCTGATATTACATCCAGCGCTGGATAGGTGCACATAAATTGTAGAACTTCCTGATTAGACGCCATCGGCTCTTTTTCGCTCCGAAAGTGGCTTCATGGAACCTGGGAGTAACTTGTTAAGTGAGGGTAGCTTTACACAAAATATTTTTTTGCACACCTACGCATTCAAAATGGTAAACATTTCCCTCAACAGTATTATCACGCCTTGAACCCACAAAGCCAATTTCCCTTTTTTTTCGACATAGGGGCCCTCTACGTAATGTTTAGTGATCCTATGAAACGTTAAGTAAAGTTCTCCAGAAACTGCCTTTTTGAAGCCTCTGCTCAATTTTAGAACATATGTGGGCATTTATTATACTGTTCTTCCTAATCTGTATATTTCAGCATCATGCGTGTGCCCTTCCTCGTCTCACGTGCATGATCAAGAAAGAAAAAGAACGGAGATTGCAACCCTAGATAGCTTTCGCGAGTATACTTCATGCCATTCGGTCTCGGTAATGCTTCAGCATTGTTTGAATATATGAGTGACACCGTTCATTGTGGTTTAAAATAGAAGACTTCCTTATGCTACCTGCACAATATATAAGCTACTAGAAAGTCTGGCCAAAGTACTTACCTGCCTCTTAAAAGCTAGTCTTCAGCTAGGAAACAAACAGTCACAACTTGCAAGTGAGACACTTCAGGTATTCGGCCATATTATGAGCAAGAACGGCATTCGTCGGGATCGTGATAAGCTTCAGCGAATGTTCACAAGTTGATACGGCCGGTAAAAGTACTATCCTTACTTCTTACGGCTGTATACTGATTTCCTGTCGCATTCGATGCTTCGCCTTTCGGGCGAAACTTCGTTTTTTTCCCCTCGCCACTTCCGCCTATAACTCAGCCATTTAACGCATAACCGGTTACTGGCCATTCTGCCTTGTTTTCGGCCGTTCGCCTTTACCATTTCTTGAGGCTTCCTTCTTCCCCGCATCCGTTAATTTATCTCCTGCTTCGTTCGAAGAAAATGGTTCTCGCTTCGTGAGTTCTCGCTAGCCTTTCCGTGTCAACGCCGAAGCTATATGACACGACCCCAAGAATAATTAGGGTGCTTCTCATCACGTTGTTTTGTTCTGGCCTGGTGACGAAGTTTTACTCTATGACTTTTTTGGCTTGGTGGGAAAATTTTGAGTTCAGGTTCATCGGCCCGTACGCTCACCAGTAGAATAGTTATCCCGTTAATTATCGAGCGACTCTTCTTAATGCCGGAAGTGACCATGACTGCTGTGCCACCAAAGTTATCCACGTTTCTTGGTCGAAGCACTTCTCGTTCAAGTAACGTACCCCATAACTTTAGACTGTGGCTAGAAGGGCCAATATCGTCCTGCGGAAAGTAATGTGGGCATTCACTGTGTACTTCTTTGCAATTTGTATGTCATGATGACCATACACCTGTACTTCTTATTCCGTGCCTGTGAGTACTCATACTCAACGGCGACTGAGCCGGGGGCCCATCTCAATGTTTCTCTGGCTCAGAAAAAGACTGCCTGAACTGATACGTCACAACTTCTATATAATCATTCGCTTATTACGATAGCGACATGAGCCAGTAATCGCAGCATTGATTCATTCCAGTCATCAGGGTTTAGGTTTAAGCAGATGTTTTAATGGCTCTCTATAAGGTGAAAGCGCCAGCAAACGGAACGCTGAGTGAACGCTCTATTGGCGGTAATTTCTTATCCAGATAACAGCACTAATACACAGGTATTGATAACCGCGACAGAGTGGAGGAGTGGTACTTAGCAAGGAGATGCTACTAACGATACTGGTGGAATCTTTCTTTTTCACTGAACCGAGACGCGATAATTTCAGTCTCCGTTTTAAATCTTCAAGCAGGGTATGATTTTCAATGCGCCTAAACTTTCAAAGAGGCATTAACTCTCGTAAAAGGTCGCAGAACCTCAAAGTTGAGGGCCTTTGTGAAGTTCGCGGCGTCAGCAGTTGCCCTTACTGGGAACCTTTCAGGGCGTTATCTGTATATTGAAAGGTAAATGTGTTTTTCGAGAGCAACGCTCTCACAGATTAAATATATTATTCTAGAATCTTCGGATATACTGTCATGTGGGCACACTATTTTGCGACAGATAATTGGCTAGCCATAAATTTTTCTACCTATTTTTTTTTGTGCTTTCAGGAAGACTTACAAATACATTTTACTTGTTTTTCTACTTCCCAATAAAATTGAAGTTCTCTTCACACTATCTATTGCATTACTCGAAGAAGTCAATCAATACTGAACGTAGGTTCTCACTGCGACAAGTTGCAAAAACAAGACCACACGGAGAAGTGTTCATCATGCCCGTTTTGGCGGGAAGCCACTTCTTCAAGGTATCTATCGCGAAGTCGCACGACGCTACCATTCACAGCGGCGAGTCCTAGTTCAGCAACACTATTAATAGCGACAAAGGACATGCTCCGCATAATCTGATGGATCAACATTGTGATCCGGCCAAGCGAAACGAATGGAATTCCATTATTTGCGTCGACAGTTTGCTAAAAGGCGATGTTATTTCATGAAGTGCCGAACAGCTTAAGAACTTATATTCCCATCGCGCATATTTTCGCTTTCTTGTTGATCTGATATTATTAAGCGAACTCCTGGACTGAATGATCAGTCTGGCGTAAAGAAATAGTGGGAATCAAGGGGTTCATAAAGGGTATGCACTGGCAAATAAAAGGTCATTCGTAATATCTGTGTTTTTGATTGTTATCAGAAGCATACTCAGCACAATAATATAAACTACGTAGATAGCCTTATGATTTACAGCCGCAATTTTACAGCTAAGCTCTTAAGGGGAGTTCGGGAACCGTTTTGGCGTGGAGGTGAAGGCTGGCACAGTTCGTACGAAACATACTCGCCAACGCAAACTCTCCACGCCAAACCTAAATATAATCCAAGGTTTGTCGTAACTCAAAATTCGTTCTGAAACGTAATGACCCATGAATATAAACTCAATGTTTGCTTATGTATCGGGCAGTCAAGTAGACAATCAATCATACAAACGTTCCATACATCAATCCGTAATTTTTGTCTCAGCGCACCAGGTTACAGGTCCGATAGGTGTTTCTACGGTTGCGACGGTGAAAGCAGGCGGGAAGATGCTCCCACGCATGTTGTTATTTCGTTCGAACGCGGTCATGGCTGGTCGTTCTCAGTAAAGATGGCAGTAAAGATGGCCGATGGCGTTGCAGCAACGCGGCGTCGGCACTCGCAACCAGAGCCACAGAAACAGCTAGCTAACCTGCAACGTGGAGCGCTGCTCTGCGTTCGAGCGCGGTCGAGAGTATTTCGAACAGACCCCTAATACTTCCCAAGGGTGTGAGATCAGGATTATGCAGGTTCTATGCCCTGGGGTATTACATCTCATATCCGCATACATATGCAACTGTTTTTGTTGAGCCTTAGATTGGTGCCCTAATTGCATGATATAACCCATTCCTTAAAATTAAGTTCAGTGGGGGAACAATAAAATGCAAGAGAGTGCTAGGTAAAGCTGTACGGTGCAGTTTACTTACTGCACACAAAAAGGGGCAGAAGCTTGAGGAATAAATCCACTCTTTCCTGAATAATATAGACCAGAGATTCACTAAACGGCCTCAACTAAGCTAGGTGCTGCCCTCTGAAAGCTGCCATTTGATCAGTTGTATTGGCATTTCATCAAATCCTGCTTCTGTGTTGTTAAGGTCATTTTGTTATGCTTTTCTCGCCTTCAAACTGACTACAATAATTGTTTTTACACTCTGACTTCTCAGTCACTGCATTTATATGAAGTGCGCGTACCCTTTAGTTATCTTTAATTATGGGGTTTTACGTGCCAAAACCACTTTCTGATTATGAGGCACGCCGTAGTGGAGGGCTCCGGAAATTTCGACCACCAGGGGTTCTCTGACATGCACCTAAATCTAAGTACACGGGTGTTTTCGCATTTCGCCCCAATCGAAATGCGGCCGCCGGGGCCGGGATTCGATCCCGCGTCCTCGTGCTCAACAGCCCAACACCATAGCCACTGAGCAACCCTTTAGTTATCTTTACATTAATATATCATTATCACAACGTACAATAACGCGTCGTGTCCTTCAAAGCCATTGCCTTCATGATCCCGTATGAAAAATGTTTGGGTTTCTTCAGTTGGTTACCTTTCGCCCCCCCTACTTTGGGAGTCTTTTCAGTGCGCCCTTTTCTCATTTGAAAGCGTTATTCACCCAGCGTCCACGTGTGTATTAAAAAAAAAAAAAGCTTTTCTTGCACTGAATTCATCACAGCTGTTTTCCTTCTCGATGCTTGTTCGCCTAGGCTCTACTCCTTCTTTAGGGTACCCATATTGATTTTGGTGACTTGATCAAAGTCATTTGCATGAATGTAGTGCAAAGCACCGAAGTTTAGAAACCTGGTTGTGTGGTTCACGGAAAGAGCCGCAAACACAAGCCCTAACAACTGCATTTCTCCTTTAGAGGAACGTATTATGTGTGGGAACGTAGAAACAAGACTGCTGCACAAGATTTACATCCCCACTCGAGCATGCATGAGATCCCGTAGGCTTCATATCTGAAAACTGTGGGTAACGTTGCGTAAGCCAGCCCGTGTCAGCTATACATCAGAATGAGTTAGCTATCTTCAAACCTGTGTAGCTCTCATTCGCTTTCATTAGAACTGGGGCCGAATTCCGTAATGGTTCGCCTTGGAACTGGTTCTAGGTCGTCGGTTCGCCTTGGAACTGGTTCTAGCCGCTAGGTCGTCTCGCACTGGCCGACGAGAGGAGCCAGAGACGGCAATGGCGGCTCCCTGGGTTGCGTTGCTGGCTTGCGCCAGCGAAAGACGACGACGCGACGCGTTCGACATGGGCGAGGAAGAATTACTGAAGCGCTTTAGCCTCTCCAAAGACAGTGCGACGGCTTTGCGAGGAGCTTGAAGAATCTGTCGTACCATAAAATCTAGTAGTAATAATGCTGTGACGAAAGATTCGTGCGCGCTGAGTTTCATTTTTTTTTGCCAGTGTAGTCTTCTGCAGTGCGTCGTGGAATGAAGAAGCAAGCTATCGCAACCGTCAGTCAGTCACATTATTACAGCCGTTGCCAAGGTCATTACAGTTGTAAGTAACGAAAAAGGAAAGCCGTGATTCTCTTCCACGGCGCAAAGGAAAGCCACAACAGGGGAAAGGTACGCGAAATTGTGAGATGTGAGGAAGAAACTCTGATAAGCAATTCTCTGCACTAAGAAGCTCAGCCCCGGCTAAACAGAATCCTATTGGAGCCGGAAAGGGTATCGCACCTCCGGCAGAACGCCGCACGTTGATTGAACTCCTTGGCGCCAGCAAGTTCCACTGTTTCTCCGAATCATGTAAGAGTCGGAGCGAACGAGTTCTAATGCGAGCCGTTTCAAAATACGACCCCTGTCTTTTTTTTGTTTCAGAGAGATATAGTCAAACCTTTGTTGCTGGCTTTTGGTCCCTCTAATATTCCCACGTGTGCGTACGATGGCGCATTGCCTAAACATCTTGATTAAACACACACGCACACACACATTTCCACGACCTTGACATAACTGACAGCCACTCGGTGCAATTCAGTGCAACAAGCTCGGGATGTTGGGTTGTACCCAGAAGAATCCAACGGCGAAGGTGCCAGGACCGCTTTATAAAAAAATCTATAGCGTCGGCCGAGGTATTTTGTGGCTTTGTCAATGACAAACTGGTGGAGGTGCTGAGTACGCGTCTATGTACTTTCGCCCCCCAAAAGTGGAAGGGGACAACCTGTGCAAAAGTCGACGGCTTCAAAGACTGCCTCCGAATTAAGGCCTGCAAGATCTGCCGAGGATGTCCACCACAACCACAAGCCAGACATAGAAGACATACGGTACGGGCCAGCCTCCTGCATCGCTGGTTCTCTAGACGCCACGCTGGCCATGGCCGTTCCATCGTGAGTCTTCTGAGGACGTGGAAGACTGGCTCGATGATTTCGATCGTGCGGCTGACGTCAATTATTGGGATGAATGTAAAAAGTTAAGGAACGTGTACTTCACTCTAGAGGACTCTGCCCGAACATGGTTCGCTAACCACGAGCTGTCTATCACAACCTGGCAAGAATTTCAACAGCAGATACGCGATACGTACAGCAGTCCCGAATGAAAAGAGTGAGAAGAGAAAGCCCTTCAGAGTAGGGTTTAAAAGCCGTATGAAAGCGTAGCCACGTTCGTAGAGCACATGTCGCAGCTTTTCAACCGTGCTGACCCTAGCATGACAGAAGCAAAGAAGGTCCGCCTGCTGATGCGTGCAGTGAAAGAGCAGCTGTTTTCTGGACTGATGCGAAGGCTTCCAGCTACACTAGCTGACTTCGTCAGTGAGGTGACAACAATGGAGCGAGCCCTTCAGCAAGCCTCCTCTGTCTACGATCGCCGAATCAACCTGGGATCTAGAACGCCATAGGGGGGCGTTCTTTGCGCACTCCGACTATTGCGCAATGGCAGACTGCCATTAGCGGAGTGTCAGCTTTGTCAGCAATACGGGCAAATTTCGGCTGTCTTTGGGTACATATACCTTCATGTGTTGATAGTGATCTTTCTTGACAGCGAAAATCTCTAAAACAGGACGTGTGGGCCCTCGTGTCGGTTAGGTTCATGGGCGCCGCCAAAATACCCACGGCACACGGGACCCTACGGAGCTACCTCCAAGGGGACAAGTGCAAACGGTGATTTGTGCTTCGAGATACTCTAGCCATTTCATTGTTGACTGGAAGCAAATTAGCATCTGAGAAAAACATTTGATGACGAGGACGTTCCTCATCATCAAAGACTTGTGTCTCAAAGACTTGTTCCTCGTGTAGACTTGTGTGCACGAAAAGTTGTTACGCTGCATCGTGACCAATTTAAGCTCAAAGTAGATGCCATTCAAAAGAATTTTCAGGGTCTGCCTGCTTACGAACTTGCGCAGGGTGAAGTAAATACCATGTGCAGTGACGCCACGTTGTCACCCAACAATGATGGCTATTCCCAATATTCGTCCTATAAGCTCATTAGGAGGGGAACGTTTCTGCCATTTCTTTAGGCAAATAGACAGCATTGCAAAGAGCTGCACTGGTAGCACAGATCGCTATTTCTACGTCAGGATGTTTAATAAAACGCTCCTGTGTTGCCAGCATAAGAAAGTGGGTGACGTAATATTTATATCCTTCGAGTTGTCATCGTCATCTGGTTTACTAATACATACTTCGTCATACGCCGTAATGACTCAGGCACCGTAATAGGCACAATGCAGTGGAGTGCGAAGCACTGATCTTAGATTGTGTCTCTAAAACCTGTTTTAGGGTGGTTACCACGATCAGTTATTGAATAGATAAATATATTTCTTCCGGCTGCCAGCAAGAATTTCTATATGTATGGTATGTGTACAATTTGAAAGGAGCATGCACAATTTGCCTGCTGCTTCAACTTGTGCAACGGTAGGTCTGTGTAAGCAGTACTCAGCTTTCGCCTTACGGGATGTTGGTTCAGGTTGTCATGACGTCGGATACTCCTTCCTCGTTCCGTGATGCCCACCGTCGCTTAACTGGTAGAGGTCCGAACTAGGCGTGACATGAGCATGAGGACACCAAGCGACGGGGAAGAGATAACAACGTTGCGTCGGAAATAACTTCAATAATTTACACAGAACATGTTGAAGGTATGAGGTGGCAAAAGAGAGCAGTACATACGTGAGGGGTCTGGTAAGGTATCTCCCATATTACAGTATAAGAAGTCATCGGACGTCGAGGGTGAGAGTGTTTTTGCGAAAACACGCGCTTTGTTCCGTTTTATTGGTCGCTGAGTTGTGTAGAATCCCGAATTATTTTCCGAATGGCCTTAAAACTAGTGGACCAAGTTACCTTTTTGGGCGAGGAGGTTCAGGCCAAATTTACAGGCTGTCCCCGCTAAAGTTAACCGAGCTCTTAAAATTAAGTACTAAATGTATGACGAAGCAATACATGGTATTCTTTCAGCAGTCACGCATCACACCAAGACGATTTTTTATGATCGAATTATCGATAATCAGACGAAACTATATTGTGCATGTTTTAATTACTCAATCGAGGGTGCGAAGTTTGAAAGCAAATTAATAATTGGGATTTAAAACTCCAGATTCGGTTATTTTCTGTGTACTATGTCTCGAGTAACTACGTTTATTCGGCGTTGGAATGCACACGCGTGAAATATAAAGATAGCCGCTTGATTAAGTTCCCGCCCGCCGCGACATCAGCGGTCCGAGGCGTCACTCGGAATTATTAACCCCTGCTGAATGCATATGTCCTCCTGCTCAGTGACGCTCCTCACTGAATTGGCTTCGCGCTTCACGCAAAAAAGGTAGTTCGCAGCCAACACACTCATATATATCTACAGGCCCACATGCCACACATCTACAGTAGTCCCTCACCTACAGTAAGCCATGTCGATGGGAAAGATGTTCGTTGAAGAGAGGTGCAGTTGAACATATAGCCACATATTGAGATTAAAGTTGGTCCAACGCTCGGTTTCCATCCCTGTTCCATAAGGACAACGGCACATTGCTCTATTGACTCGAACATGGATTACACAGCGACCCAGGTTGACGGCAATACGGTTAGATACAAACATAGATACAAACATACATAATTAGTTGGACTGACGGATAGATGGATGGACGGACGTGAAGATGGAAGGACGGATAGATGGAGGGACGGATAGATGGAGGAACAGACGCATAGACAGATCCCCTGAAAGTCCGTCAACAGCCTTGCAGTGCTATTGCATAAAAATCCATGGTGCCTTAGCATCGGTCCCTAAATGTTTCTTGTTTGCCCAGTTTTGTTTGATTTGAACCGGCAACACCTTTATTAGAGAGCAAGTGTAGGAAAAGACCTTCAGCACGCAACACCGAAAATACCAGTCTCGGCGTGGGGTTTTCGATGGTTTAAACGAGTCCTGCGTGAAGAAAAACTGTTCTTCTTGTGCTACTTTTTATGATGAACGGCATGATCGTTGTAGTAGCGTCGACGGGGCGGCCGGACGTGGGAGCTACGGCACGAGGCCTAACGGCCGGGGCGCGAAGCGCCGTAACGAAGAGGAGGACTGCTGGAGTCGGGGGCCAGACAAAGAATGACTTTATTCCAGATAGGAAAAACGCAGCAAGTATACTTAAAGCGCTTGGTGCTGAGTGGCGCCCTGTCGTAACGATTAGAAACCAAAACAGGATATTATAATCGTCATACTTATCTGAGGCCTTGCGTTACGTTGTTTATGGTCATGACGAAACTATATTACTACTACAGAAATCGATAAATTCAAGACGTGCGCACACTGACTCAACACCCGAGCTTTATGCGTGTGATTGATCAAACTTCATCAGTTATCAAACTCAGGGCATGGAACTTGATGCAATTTCATTGAGAACCGGTAAAGGATGGCGGTGTACTTGTCCCGTTTTATTTTTATTTTTCTGAGCATAAAACACGGCGGCAGCCTTTCATTGATGATAGATTGCCACAATTCTCTGGGATCTTTCTCATGTTTTGCACAATGACAGGCGGCGACATCGTTTGATTGCAGAAAAATACACGTTTTATTACTGCCGCCCCCAAAGACCACCTGTGATTTAGCTAATATGTACTAAGCAATTAGGTAAGGCACTCAAACGTTGTAACAACTTGTGTACAACACGAAAGGTCACCTATTTTGAAGATATGAGTACCAACTAGCCAACGTTCAAATTATAATAATCATGTATACGTCGCCTGCGGTGCCATTTCTTGAGGCGGTAGGGAAAGCTTATGCAGCGGACGCTATTGAATGAATGTCTGTGCTTCGTACTGTAGCGTGAAGTAAAGGTTTTATGGAGGTGTCACGCAGGCAACAGATTAAGCCTTGGTGCGAACTAAAGCAGGAAGCCGCTCGTACACAAACGCAGTCTCCACAATGCTGTCATCAAAACGAACCACTTATAAGTACAACACGCGAAACAAATCTTAAGCGCAGTCATATCGTGCAACTATAGAATGACAGAGCCTGAGCAGTCATGCAGCAGCGCCAATATTGAGTTCCAATGGTACAGTTGAAATGGCCGGCGAACTCTGGGCGCGAACATTCCGCTACGGCGGAGGACAACAGGAAAAAATGTGCGATTGAAACAAAGGCACCCCCGCGGGACAACTTCGTAGGGGCGCTAGCAAGCATCCGCTTCCGAAAGCACCCAGTATTACTTTCCTGTCATTTTCACCTTAAACTCGCGCGCCCATTGTGTTTAGAAGTTTCGTGCTTCTTTTTAGCTCCTGGCACTCTATTGGAAATAACACTGCATGCAAATTTGCTTGTGTTGTACGCCGTGATCATCCGAGACGCAGCGATCCACGTGATCGGTTAAGTGGCAACGCATCGGGACAGCCTGAAGTGCATTGGGACATGCATTTCATCACCCAAAGTTAAAATTCGAGCTCACCGTCCTAGTACCTGCGAACGACGTCGCCGATAAAATGCGCATCTCTCGGTCTCTTGGCCAGGGGCCAAAACAAGATAGATGTCGACAGTTTGCTTGAATAGTTAGCTCTAGAAACATCGTGGCATGAGTTGCCGATGGTCGGTTCGAAACTTGAGCTAGACGCGTCATTATTATTACTTACAAGGTGCACTAATCCCAAGGACGAAGAAGAGAGACGAATCACGACCGCTTGTGTTTCGTCTCTCTTCTTCGTCCTTGTTATTATTTCGCGTTGTAAGTAATAACAACGCAGACGCAGCGACTTGCCCAGCTAGCTATCGTGCTACAGATTCATCATTGCTCTCCGCAAGCAGTAAACGCGCAAGTTGACGATGCGAAGCACCACTCATTGATTCCGAGAGACCGTGATTCACGTTCACGGGCGCGCGCGCCATAGCGCTACGTTTTCTGTCGTTGGCCTCACATCAGGCGACTTCCGGTCGACTGCATCAATTTTTGTGGAGCAAACAGCGCTGCTCCGTGGAGTGGATCTAATCCGAAAATGCAAGATACGGGAGGCTCTCTCAATCTCCCAATAAAATACAGTGCTTCGCAAGAAACAGAAAAAGAAACACTATGGGAAGTGCTCCGAATCTGTCATTAGAATTCACTATAAATATATGAGAGATTACGCCCGTTAACGACAGTGAAAGGCAGACTCTCATAGATATTGGGAAAGCTCAGATTCGCCTTAGTTGTTTTGCTGCCCAAGGCGACATTGTAATTGCCGAGGACCTGGAAGTGGACGAAACGCAGAGCCTCATGTCGATGCTCTAATCAGTGCCAGGTTTGGTGGTCGTGGTCAGCGCTGTCGACGAACGGATAGCTGCTACGTTCTGCGAGTGAAGTCAGCCGGGCCGGCTGTGCGACCCTCAGAAATGGCCCACGCAACCGAGGTCGTGGAAAAGTCTCGGGTCCGCTCACCGACCGTTTCCTCACGTTTGACAAACCGGCACCACCTCATCGCTGCCAACTTTGCTAGCCCCGCAGCCGTGGTTTGCTTCCCACGCGGATCTCGAGGTTCCTTGCTCTCCTTTTTTGCACTTTTTATCATTTGCCGGTCACCTGTGATTCGTTAGGGCAGCTGCAAGTTTCTTCTTCTTGTTTTTGTTTTGCAGCCGTTCCAACCCTCAGAAGCTTTGTCTGGCCTCCGCCTGCCCAACAGCATGGTTGCACACTTCAACGGAGTCGTTATGAGAGCCGGCAAGAGTGAAAATCTGGCTCTATGATTACATATGCCAGCATTCAAACATTTTGGTAGGTTCAAAACCAAATTAAGAGTAGGAGCAAGAAAAAGCGGTTGTGCTATTTTATTTTGGTCCTGTCAGTAAAGGCAAGTGGAGGCGACACGGATGTCTGCAAGAATGCCGAAGCATACTCTTTCTCCCAGGCCAAAGAGCAGTATAACTATTCGCCAGCAACTTAGTCAAGTAAACTTCCGCATGTATTATTTTTTTGTTTCCGCAGGTTATTTTTTCTGACGATACACCACCTGGCGTGCCTGTAAGAACTATTCCACACAGCAATATTTCGCCTAATGCACAATGGATATACTTAATTTTTAACACAATGTATTTCATTATCTTTCTTTGCTTATATTAGCTACAGATATTGTTGAAATTTTGTCTTTTGTTGGTGTTCATCTATTGATTGCGTAATGCACTCCCGCAAGGGTCCGAAAAAGGCCTGCTGCATTTTCGGATAAGTTCAATAAATTATATAAAAATGATACTTGCAGGGTGACAGTGGTCACTCATGCGAGCCGTATAATGCAAACGTTACAAGCAAAATAAAACCTGCCTAGGTGAAGCAGCGTAAGAAAAACACGAGGAGGGGGTGAGGGCGGACAGGCGTTTAAGAGTTGCTCAGGTAATAATTACCGTGTTGTAGGCGTTTCCTCGATGAAGTTCTGGGATTTGCAGCTAAAGCATAGTCCTAGTTGGATGCTACGTCTGCGCTCAAGTGTTGTATTCAGTAAAAGCCAGAAGTCTTTGTTTGGAATGTTTTCACGTTACTTTCGTTTAATAAGCTTGGCCAAGGAATATACATTGGCATTGAGAAGTATAGTTATACGTTATATATTGATTACGAGAAATTTCTTGGAAACGCTTCATGCATCCGCTGTCTGGTCCTGTTAGTAATGAGGTGTTTTTTAATCTTATTTCAAACCAGACTTGAGGATCTGAAATAAGAAAACAAAGATGCACAGAACAATAAATATAATACTGAAATGATGATACTTGATGATCATCGCCGCTGATAATTATTTCTTGAGAGAGAGGATGGTAGCGACGTATTATGCTTGCGACCTAATTAGGCAAGCTGTCCTGTACACTATAATTTTATTCCCTCAAAATATGACGTATGGGACAAATAAGAAATTGCAGCAATGAAAAAAGGATCGTGACTGTAGCGTTAATGCAAGCAAGTGCCTATCTTATTTAAAAGCCTTATGTTGCCATCAGGCCGCTCGCACGCGTTGAAGTATTAACGATTTGAGAGCGTCCACCGGTGAACAATATGATCACATGCCTAAGCGACAGCTATGCGTTGAGTGATAAGAAACGATATATAAACGAGATTTATATACGCTGGTAACCAGTAGCAATGCTCGCGAGAATTCCGAAAAGCACGCAAGCGCTAGCTTGAGTATCCTTAGCGAACAAGGCGAAGCGGCACTAATCCCATAACTGCGGTGGTGGGAGCCCCTGCGGACCGCAACGAAACAACAGTTTTCGCGGAAGCCTTCGAATGGAAGGAAGCACTGTAACATTCTATTTTCAAAGTAACCAAAAGTTGTAGCATCTGCGGAGTGACGCGAGGCCGGCAAGGAGGCATACACTTAGTTCCGAAAAGGTGCGCTTTTCGGACGTTAGGTTGACGCCATACACTAATGTATAGCCATAGCCACTTGGGGCTTCTTTCGGCAGTTCTACATGTAGAGCAGTAATCCTCAAAAGGTTAACAAATCTAAAAAAATATATGTGTGTACCCCATTTCTCCAGTTACTTGACAAAAACGTTTCGGTAAACTAGTGAGTTGGGGCACTTCTCGTGGTCAAAAATCGTCACATGCGCCTGCCCTACATTCATTTTGAGCCTTTGGCGAAGGTAGCTGTTTTTACGACGCTTACGCCAGAAATAACAGCTTATTCGCCGCAAAAAATAGGTCAGTTTTCAGTTATCACAGCATGTCGTATTTTTATTTAGGTTTACTTTGCTTTTCTAGGAGCGTTCTTCACGTCCAAAATTATTTGCGGCCCTGTATTTCCGGCAAGATATACACGCTTTGGTGAAAACAAATATTTTTATTGCGATAGAAATTATATGGACACTCCAGGCGCATTTCTGCGATTGGCGTCGCCGTCACTGTGAGGTTCAGTATAAAGTCCAAGGGCGATAAAACCATTGCCGCGCGCCGTACGCTGTATATGCGAGTGGAAGAGTGCGAGGGTGAGCCGGAGAATGCGGTTCAATGTCGCATGCGCGAGGGAGGAACGTGGGACGCGAGCGTGACCACTCCTGTGGCGCGTGAGGGAGCAGGGACGTTCTTCTCCGACTGCTGCTAGGGTGCCTCGATGTCCTCCCCGCCTGCCGCTCCGTACAGAGTATATACAACCGCGGCGTGTTGAGCTACGGTGTTGAGCACGCTGTTGAGAACTACGGTGTTGAGCACGCGAATGGCCGACGCCGTGGGGGACGCAGTTACCTACGCTGTAGGGAAGCGTTGCCGGCGTTCGTGTGTCTTATAAGCAAGCTGCGTTGTTTGCAGGGTGTGCGTAGTGCCGGTAACTACGTATGCGCTGTGCTTTTGACGTTGCTTTCCCACTGAAGTGAGAAACGTACGAAAGTGAATTGGCTTGCTGCTGCCGCCATTTCTCACTCCAGCCTTTCGACAGCAAGTTTCCGGGCTCACCGAGCGAGATGTGTTCATGTTTACCTGTGCGCCCGTCACACCGTGCTTGTCAGTTTAGTTAAAACATGTAGGCGGGCTAGGTGGTTGAATCCTGGATACAATGTGTAAGAGCGACTGAACAAGGACGTAGAAAGAAGCATACGCACAAAGACAGCGCTGTCTTTGTGTGTCTGATTCTTCCTACGTCCTCCTTCAGTCACGCTTACATTTCCTCAATTCATATGTTCATCTCCTAACTTTCTACCGCAATCGGTGCTTCACCTTTCGGGCGGGACTGCGACTTTTTAGACTAAACACCTCATTTCTTGGTTCTGCTTGTGAAGCCTGTCAGAAAGATATTACGATGATTTCATTTGAAGAGCGCAATAATGAACACTCAGCAAACTGTTATATCAATGCTTGCCTTTGTCTTATTGATTACATTGGCTATTGATATCGCTCATGATATTCAAATATTATTGATAATCTTAATGATGATCCGCCATTCTTTGTTGAGCTTTCGAAATGTCTAAAATTTTTTACATTTCGTACTCCTAAATAAGGGATATGTGCTGTCCGTTTATTATGAACTGACTAAATATGTTTCGCTTCCTCTCATGGCAAGTAAAGGTTAACATTGTAGGTAAAATATGATTGGTGTTGATGGCTACAGGCGGGAATGACGGTGCGGTAGGGTATAAGTAAATACCCTGTATAACGGTTGTGTACATACCCTCTAAAACACTGTGGAAATTCATGTAAAACACTCCACATGTGTTGTCTTTGCTTTGGTATACCAATGTTTCGTATGGCTTGCGAACTCCTGAAAGACAATAAAGTGAAGAATAAATATGTGCGCTTACATGGAGCAGTGTTTATAATGCGTAGCATTCTTTGGTTAGGACTCCGGGGTAATTTTCTGCCCCGTTCCGTCCGTCTTACCGTTTCTTGACTCAAAAGACCACTAGAGCCGTATAGGCTACATGAGTTGCATTGCTCGTAATACACAAACTACTGTACGGTTACAGCCACCTAGTTTACAACCTAAGTGATATTTTGTCAGAAATCCGCCAGCTGCCGACACACATCTGCGAAAATCCCAAACCGTAAGATTTCATACAATAATTACTAGAGGGACTTGTGGCGCTATTGTCCACTGTTGTCTACGGGAGCTGCAAGCGGGGTTGTTGAGCCAGCCTGGGAGAGGGATGCTTAACTTTGTCCTTATGGCTTCAACTGTCTTAATGAACTTATCAATTTAACCTAAGCAGTGCGTTATAAATAATTAAATAAGCACCATTAAAATTCTCGGATGGTATGATTCAAGCACAAGATTTCTTGTACAGAAGCCCATACTGAAGCAAATGCGCCATGGACACATTAATTCACAAGCCGCATAGAACAAACATCCTTATCAGTTCCTCGCGGGCTAGCGACCGCGTTGAGACACTTGAGGCCTTTTGATTTGGCAATCACGCCTTTGGCGGCATTGCTGCACTAAGTACCGATTATGCGTGTTCATGGGGCCTTCATAATTTGTACAAATATAGACTGCTTTGTAATTTAAAAAATAATTACGGCAGATAGAGCATAATAAACGAACGCAAAAGGACGCCGTAAAGCCACAACCAAAAAAGTAAGGCAAATATATGCACAATATCACTATTCCCGTGGTGGCTGACCGATCACTGTGCATAAATTTGCCCTAGCAATTACTGCAGGACCTTCTATGGCCCAAAATATTGATAAAGTTTTCTCGACATGTGGCTGGCACACTCAGCACCGGTGACCTGCTTGTTTTACATGGAACTTGAAAATTCTGTGACAATGCCGGGCTCTAAGAAACTGCTCAGCGACGACCAACAAAGACGTCACAAAACCTTATGGATGCGTTGTTGCGCGGGCGCGAGTTGGCGCGAGTTGGTGCGAGTTGGAGATCGGTGCTACTACTGAAGTCGCAAGCAAAGCTTCCCATAATCCGAACGTGATCACCAACGCCCAGAAAAAGGGGCCGGCAAGGAAGCGGCCGGTAAGTTTTAAATAAATAAGAAAGCAATAAACACAAGCCACATGTGCGCATTAGTTTCTTTAAAGCATGCGCTCTACGAATGAAATGAGCTCAATTATGGCATTTCATTAACGGCTACACGAAAGATTTGGTTCACGTATATATAGATTGTAACATGGGTGTTGGATTTGTATAATTTTTTTCTTTGTGCGTCTGTTTCTGCTTTTGCAGCTATATATGCTAAAGTATTTTAAGGCATTTTAAAGTGAAGCACCTGGGTGCAATGATGGTGACACACTAGGCCACAAAGCGTGTGAAACAGCACGTTTTGCATGTATTTGCTGACCTAAGTATATGGTTCTTGCAAGAAAACTTTCATACAGCCTTTTTCCTGTCTATATTGCTATCCTTCTACCTCTTCCTGCTGGCGCTAGTGTCCACGGGAGCTGTAGTCGGGGCGGTTCAGCCACTAGAGTTTCCTACACTATACAATACTTTATTGCATAGACTACTGCATAAATTAACAGGGCCTTGCATATTTGCTTGCACCTGCTTGAAAAAAAAAAAATAGATTTTGCGTTCCGCGCTGCAGTGTTCTTGCTCCGATTTTGCAGAAAGGTCGCATTTTGGAGTCTGTGTCGCTTAGGACGACACTTGGCGCAGTTAGTTGCCTGGATTTTACAGAAAAAAGTGCAAATTTACCTTTTTCTATAGAGATGCGAACTGCTGCCGCGACGAAGCAAAAGAAGAAAGGAAAAGCCTTTCTTCGCTGTCTGCCGGCAGCTACAGCAAGCAGCGTTTCAGAGGGAGCAGTCGCATGTTCCAGGCAAGGAGGGTTAAACAATATTCGCTGGAGTGGAGAAACCTCCTTAAGAGTGAAACCTAGCCACCTCCAGTAACGTTAGCAAATAGCCAGAAATATACGACGCCCTTTCTTCCCACTCTGTGCTTTTCAGGGTTCTTCATGTAGACGTACATATATCGTTGGATGTCTTTCTTTAGGTCACTGGTTTCAGAAGTAAGCCTAAATGTTCTTTTTTTCCCCAAATTTTATGGCACATCATGATATCATTACATAGCCAAAGGTAGCATTTTAGGAAATAATTTCGAGCTTTTATTCTGGAATAGCCCTACCATTTGCAATCGCTGACCAAACGGACATGAGCTGTGGGAAGTTGCAACTTTCGCGGCCCACTTTAACAGTAAAAGTATAGGCAAACTCTGGGTTCGCCTGCGCTGCTAAGAAAGTGCGGAGGCTGCCACTACATATTTTTTGAATACGTGTTTTGGTTCCAGCAGCGGGCAACACTTTACTACGCGGCAGGCGGTGACACAAGTTTATACTAGCACAATCTCGGGAGCAGCTTACATCCCCATAGATGAAGTTAAATTTGCACATTTTTCTTTATAACCATGCAAATACCTGTATCGAGTGTTACAATAAACTACATAGACACTGAAAGTGGTCTTTCAGGAAAATTTAAGCAAGAACTGTGCAGGGGTGAGCGCAAAATCTTTTTTCGAACAGGCGCCACTAAATATACAGGACCCTGCACTAGAGGGAACTCTGGCGCGGCAGTCGCTGGGCCACCATGGGAATGATGGGAAGTGCGTGGATTTGTTTGATATTCATGCTTGTTGATCCACACGTTCTTGAGGATTCGAGTATTAGGTTTTGTAAGCCTTCATTATAGTAAATGTCGACGCCATCTATATTTCTTTATGTGCAGAAGACGCTGCGAACACACACAATCGCTACTAATTGCAGCGGTTCAGCTTGTCGAGGTGGCCAAATATAAACGCGCCAGACGTCTGAAGACACTGAATTGCGCGCGATAACTTCATAAGGGTGCTGTATTTCGCCTGTCGATGCGTGCATCCGTGGCGTAAAGATTTCGACATCGGGCACCTGTGCTAGATGTCCTGTGTTGGAATCGTGCCGGCGGATAATTTTAACATTGTGTTCCTCATTATTTTTTCCTTAGTGCGCTGTTGAGATTGATTAGTTTACAAAGTCACGAAGGCGTCTGAAGCTAGGAAGGCGAAGTTTAGGCAAATACATGTACTTTCTATAATTCCCATGCTAGCTCAACCGCTCCTGCTCCTGTAGACAGTGGCGCCAGAGGGAACCAGAGGGAATTACTGCTAATTATTGCATGAAACCCCGTGGTTCTACCAGCGTGGGGACTACGGGAAGTGCACGAATATGCATAAACTTCGTCCTTCTTGTTTTAAGCGTCTTTTGGACTTTTAAATCCGTCATTTTCAACAACAAAGTACTGCGTAATAAATAATTAGATAAAGATTGCAGAAATCATCCCCCGGCAGGAGTGGAAAAGAGGACCTCTAGCACAGAAGCACGACCTTGAAACGATTACGTCATGGACGCATGCATCGAGCAGTGGCATATAACGCACTTAGGAAGTGCTTGCGGAGAAGCCAGCGTCCTGAAACGCTGGCCGCATTTCAATTTGCACACCTGGACAGGTTGAACCGCCATTAGTAGCGACTGTGTGTGTTAGCAGAAGCCCTTTATACTCAGTAGTTTAATGTTTTTTTTTACAACTCCGCTAGTAGCCAACATTCATGGAGTGGAGTGGCTGCAACTTTATTATAAAGAGCGGAGTATATTTTTAAAGTGTTTTCTTTTTCTTCTCTTTTTAAGTGCCCCAGAACAAAGCTAGACAAACTCTCCACTGTTTCAAAAACATAGGGACCACCCTACGGACCCACAGCGGAATAAGAAAGCTCAAAAACTGATACATGTAGAGTAATTACCAGAAGTACTAAATAATAGACTAAATTCAAGTTCTATACGAGACGAGTTTATTGCAACAACCATGCGTGTAACAAGTGTTTAAGATCCACTCCAAACACCTGATTTTAAACAATATTTTAAACACATTAGCTTAACGAAAGATACCACTACATAAAGTCAACAGACGATGTAGCAAGGACAGCCTTGCTGGAATTGTTTGATTAATAAATGAAATGACTAAATAAAAGTGTAAAAATTAAATGTTCACGTAAATACAACTGATTGCATGTGGTATCCCACCTCCGGCCAGTTAGTCATCCCCCCTATTATTTGTTTATGTATATTTCGTACATTTCAATTAATATAAGTGATTCCGCGTGTGCTTTTCCGGTTGTCATTGCCGGTTAGTTTTATGTTGCTGTGCTTTACGAAAACCAGGGTCATTGCTTCTCCTTCGTCTAACTCAACCAAAGTAACTCTAAGCATCAGTAATAGCTCTATATTCAGGGTGTCTACCAACCGGGAAAACCTGGAATTCGCAGGGAATTCGAGTAGTCTGGAAATATCAAGGAAAACTCAGGGAATTTGTGCTTTTATCAGGGAAAACTAACTGCAACTTTATTGAAAGGGAACGAAAGTCGTGTTAACGATGGCTCTAGTAAAAGAGGAATTGTAACGAATCGTCATTGACGCCGTGTCATCGGCACGGGGTATTGCCAGAGTAGTTAACAACCGATTTTCCAGACTCCCGATTTTTCGAACATGCCCGATAATTCGCACGGCTTTGCGGCACCACCACGTACTCCATATAGTCAATGTAAATTGCCCCGATTACCGATCTGAAATGGCATTAATCAAAGCCACTACCGCCGCCATGTTGATTATCTCGCCGCCTCGAACCGTCCCTCGCGCACGCAGATCCGCTGGCAGCCGTAGCCACCACCGCGGCAACGTTAGGCCTAGCTGCTTCTACGTTCGCTATTAAGCTTCTTGCCGTGCGGTGCTGTGTTTTTCATTGAACGAATTCGCCGCTGTCAGCAGTGGTACCGACTCCGCTTTTGTAATCCTCGCAATTGGCTTCGAAGCTCGCAGAGCACCGCGCGTTGCGCAATGCCAGTCTACGAAAGTTGGCTTTGCCTTATTACAGTATTGCTACGCGTCGAAGAATAACAAGTGTGGGAAGGGGCAATTGTACCGGGACACAGTATGCATTCCTTAATTATACAGGCGTGCACTCCCGTTTCCTGTCACAGTACGAGCACCGATATGCCTACTAAGTGTACTGCAAGCCTTAAGAAATTTTTCAGACGTGCCTGTGGCAATCTTAGCCCTTAATCGCACTTAAAGACATGCATTCATTTTTTATTGAAAGAATTCGCTGCTGTCAGCAATGGCATGGACTCCGCCTATGTGGTCCTCGCGATTGACTGAAAAGCTTGGAAAGCACGGTGCGTTGCATAATGGCGGTTCCCGAAAGTCAGCTTCGGCTTTGTACAGAAATGTTGCTTGGTGAACCATACGCAAAAGTATTGCAGTGAAGCATAACAGACATGGGAAGGAGCTATTGCCACGGGTCACAGTATGTATTCCTTAAGTATACATGCATGCACCCGGTATTGCCTGTCACAGTACGAGCACCGTAATGCCTAGTACGTGTACCGACAGGCCTTCAAGCGTTTTCGAATGTGCCTGTGGTGGTTTGAGCCCCTAAGGGCAGTAAGTAGCATGCATTTATTTTTTCCAACTGGCCAATTTTTCGAACGTTTTCGCAGCCCCTAGGGAGTCCGAAAAATCGGACGTTGACTGTACAACTGACCAAGAGGATGCTTCAAATGATCCATGGGTGAACGCGTGGCAGAAGGAAGATGAGAACAGAAAGGACCGATGCACTGAGGAATTAACGGGAAAGGAAGCGTGCCGCCGCCTCTTTGCAGGAGCTTGAGCTCAAAAAACAAAGTGTTGGCTAACGCCGAGATGCAAGTGCCCCTCATTCAAACCAAAATAGGCTCTAAAGCAGTGAAACCCAACACTGGGATGTTATGTACGGGCTGAGAGTATGTCAGGACAGTTGAGATTGACGTTCCAGCTGCTGAGAGAGAATCTTAGTTGTGACAAAGTTCCGGCCTCATACCGATTAGCTTGCTATTAGATGATATACATAGCTCATATTCAAAAATATTTACTTATGTATGCACCTCCTTTTCATTCGTATTTGAAAATGTTCGACTCAATTTGGAAGGGGCTTTACCATTTTTTTTCGCTGTTCCTTCCGTTTTCTTTTTAAATAATATAGATATTACTCCTCACTATCCAAACTGGATTAAGTAATTTTTGTTTCAACATGCTTACTAGAGAGTGACCGCATCCAGCAACATGGTGTCAGCCTGTCTTGACATAAAATGAACTTCTGGCTCATTCAGGGAATTTTGCAATGGTGCTCAGGTAAAACCTGGAAAACTCAGGGAATTTGGAAATGTCAACTTGGTAGACATCCTGAATATTATTACTCCATAGTATTCGGTTATATCTGCATGGAAGCTACGTAATATGACTGCTGGATAAAACATTTTATTTTTGAAGTTGTTTCACTGAAAGAAAAACTGAAAGGTACGACGGTTAAAATCGAAACGCTGAATATATTACAATTTGGTTCACCTTATTTATACAACTGCAGTAGTTCTTGAAATAATAAATAATCGTAAGCTATCCAAAAAATAGACCTCCATTAGGCCAGAAAGGTAGCTTGTCGCTTGAACATTATTGCGTTTCAATTTTTATCTTCGGCACACAAATATATTTTTCGATTTGTCTTGAGCTTCTATGAGGTGAAATTATTGGCCAAAGAGTGAATCAGTGATCCAAGAAAGCCATCACCATCATCATCATAATCATCATCATCATCCTGGTTACGCCCACTGCAGGGCAAAGGCCTCTCCCATACTTCTCCAACTACCCCGGTCATGCACTAAATGTGGCCTTGTTGTCCCTGCAAACTTCTTAATCTCATCCGCCCACCTAACTTTCTGCCGCCCCCTGCTACGCTTCCCTTCCCTTGGAATCCAGTCCGTAACCCTTAATGCCAAGAAAGGCAACAGTCCAAGAAAGCCAACAGTCAATAAATATTTACTTGCCTTCTTCTTCAACTATGAATTCATTGTACGGGCGGCTGTGATCTTCAGTAGCAATATGAAATGAGAACTCAGCTTCAACAGTCGCCTTATACCTAGTTGCAAGAAACATGTTTGTCATTTAGCCAGACAGAGTTATCTTTCTTGTGAGAAACTTACGTCGATCCGTTGGATAGGTGATACCTGGTCATGCAGGCGCCGAGCACATATGCGTAATGAATTTCGTCCACTTTGCATGTATCGTTAGTTCTTTCAGTGCTTTGATATACCCATATTTTTTCTGTCGTGCTAAGGAACTGAAAGGCAGTTCATTATAAGTAAACAGAAAATGTGTCTTTCATCTGGCCCATCCTTTAGGGAAAATTTTTCTTCAAATGAGACTATCTTAGGTTTAATTTCAGCGAACTTCTTTCCACAACCGAGTAATCGTGTGAAACTCAGCTACGAAAGTCGAACAAATCATAATTACCAAAATAGTTCAGGAATTGGCTAATAATCTTTTGCGGATAAGACAACTGAACCCCAAAACAACTTTGAAAAACCAGGATAATAATTTGCTAACAAGGTCCAATTTTGATATACAAATGCCTTTCAGGGGTTTCAACAAGGATTCTGTATAATAGTTAAAATTGGGTGTTCTGAAATGACAGAGAGAGAAAGGCAAACGAAAGACAGGGAGGTTAACCAGAGATTATCTCCGGTTGGCTACCCTGTACTGGGGGAGGGGGAAAGGGGATGAGATAGGTGAGAGAAAGAAAGATAAAAGGATAAATAAAAAAAAGCAACTGTATACACACACAACATACGTACATACGTTCTTTAATGAAGATATCGTTGCTTCAAAATGATGATCTAACGCGAATGCATGATGATTCATTATTTAGTGAAAATGTTTTGATTCCACAAAGGCGTCGCTAATGTGAGGAGCCTTAAGTCATCGGCTCTGCTAATTAATGTTAAACTATTCCATGTACTTTTGCGCGTCATCGACCAGGTAGGGCTTGACCTTCTGTGTCTTGACGAGGTACCACAAGTGCCCCACTGCAATTGCAAAATTAAATCAAGCTACCCATACGTGAGTTTCTAATTTTTTTCATATACGCAAAACAATTTCGTTCCTTGGCTCGAAAGCGAACATGCTTTCGAACAGCGGTTGGCGCTGTCGATATAGTCCAAGCGTTAATGCTCCGTCGTATCAGCTCCACCCATGTTTGTCGCCTCCGCTTGTATGCTCAGCAGGTGCTTTCTATTTTCATTGCGTGCTTTTATGCGTCCACAGCGCCGTGCTTCACCTTGCACCCAAATGCACGTTAGACAGGTGCTTTATGCTTTTTGCGCCCATTGAAATACGGCCTGTTACGAAGGTTGGCCCAGCTCACTGATCGCCGCCCTCACCGCCGACGTAGCTTGTGATCCGGCCGTCGTTGGTCACAGTATGCTTATTTATTTCTTTGGCCACACAAATACCGTGAGCATAAATAAATTAGTTTTCTGGGCGTAGGTAGGGCGAACAGCGAACTAAATATTCTACGTTCGAACCAACTAAGCCACCTTAGCGAGACAGTAGGTGTTCGCTTCCTGTCTGCGAGACCAAATGCCTTATACAATATTGTTCCTCTCGATCACGCTAGTTGTTTCGTGCTGAGCACCCGCCATGGTGCTTTAGTGGCTTTGGCCCTGTGTTTTTATGACCGAGATCGTGGGATTAAATAGCAACAGCGGAGGTGAAGTGCCAAAAAAAAAAAAGACAGAAGAGCGTACCAGACATTCGATGCACGTTAAAGAACCCGATCTGGTCTAAATTATTGCGAAGTGCCCCATCCACACGTATTTCGTAATCATTTCGTGGTTTCGGCCCGTAAAGCACTGTAATTTATCTTTATTTATTTAGTACTGGATTATCATTTACGGACTAGCTGCACATTTGACGTAATTTTGTTCTACTAACTACCATTCCATGTCAAAACGAAACTAGTCAACGCCACCATGAGCGTCGTCGAGGGTTGAGTGGTGGTACCGGCGAGTAACCGGCCATACTGCGATTGCGGTTGTGTAGGACTGCGCGACCTGCGCTGTTGGCCACGGTGCCCCGATTACACCGGCCACTCTATAATGATACCTGGGGAATTCGTCGTTCCTCTAGTGTCCGATACGAGGCCGCATTTTGTTAGAATATCTTTAGAAATCGTTTTCACTGTTCTTGGGACAAGTCAGATGCCGCATCACACCACGTCTATCTTGATGCAGCGCTTTAAGCATAGCCGAAATCGCTCATTCTTTGGCGCTTGCGTGAACCACAAATTCTTAATATTTTATTTCCTACGCATACATTCAATAACACGTTTAGGAGCGTGTACGACATCTACACATCAATTAGCACAGCTGTAACCATACACTCTGAGTATATGAACGTGTTCTAGCCTACCTACGTTAATGATGTGATGTGCTATGAGGTGCATCTGTTTGTTCCACCTCCATTCTAGGTTAATGATAAGCTAGGTTTCCCACAATGCGGTAAGCAATCTTACTGAAACGCCATAAGGATCCTATGTACTCTACTTGGGGAGCGCACGCCACACAGAATGGTGCAGAAATTTAAGTGTTTGCAAGTGTTTGGAGCACAATTGACGAGCTGATATCCGAATCAATCGTTTTGTCTTTCAATGCAGCGGCCTATTGCTTGCAGATTTTTTATCAACAAGGAAATCTACAACAAACTTGAGCCTGTTGCGTCTTTCAGCTCAACGCACCACAATGCACCTCGCCGAAGTACTGCACTTCCTTCGCTGTAAACCTGTGAAACCAACACTCACCTGTGAAAACCTTTTGGCAACTGGCGGTCGCCCATCGGCACCGCAGCGGAGTCCCATACAGTTGCAACTTAGTTGCAAATTTTTCTACTCGATGGCAGGAATACAAAACTCAAGATTTGGTTTCGGCTTTGCGGTGGTGCTCTTCAAATAAAACATATTCTATTTTCATATCCTAAAGTATAGTAATGTGTTGCTCATTTTTAGGTCATCACTTTTATAATCAGATTTTACTCCTTGGACAACATAACAAAAAGCATGAACATGTCTTTGTGTTACATAAAAAAAGAAGAAAAACACTATCGTGCCTTGTTGTGTGGGCATACTTAGGATTTTTGAAGACTGCACTTTCACCGTTCTGTGGAATTTCACGTCAATGCACATGCGGAGCTTAATGGGCAAAAGTTTAGAAAATTTTCTTTGGATATATCGCCGGAGTATCAACAAGTTTCAGCTGACTGCGCTGACAGAATAGTCCCTTCTAAAAACATATGCATATATTGTACCGTCTAAACCTCGGTTGTGTATTAAAGCAGCGTTTTGGTCAGAGATCGGCGTTACATCACAAGACAGGAGCACATGGTTTTGCACTCTCTCCGCAGAGAGCACATTGATTTGAAGAAGCGCCAACTTTAAACCGTAAAACAATTTATTACGGCTGGAGTTTGAACGGCAATTGCAGAGCGAGTGTCATTAAGTCTCTTGGCGCATGTATACTTTTGTGAGTCAGCGGGGAAAGAGAGTGAGTGCGTATGCGTGAACAGACCTTGTGCGTGCATGCGTGTGTACTTGCTTTTGCGCATGCGCGTGTGTTTGAGTTCCTACATTTGAAACTGCTTGCGCATGAGCAGCATGAGTCCATGTATACACGTCTTTGTGCGTGCGTGCATGCGTGGGCGCGTGCAAATGTGTATACCAGCGAACGTGTGTACTTTCTGTGCGTGTTTGCTTGTGTGTGCGTGCGCATGCGTGAATGTGTGTATGTGCGTGTGAGCGAGCGAGTATTTCTCAGCTTATACCTACTCTCAGGAAGGAATGAAGCAGAAAGTTTATTTATATACATATTCAAATCAACGTGACAAGGACGAATCTAATTGCATTTATAGCACTAGTAGGCGGCTTTCTTTTTTTAGTAGGCTCCTGCGGACACTAGCGTACATTATTTAGGTTTGACGTGTGCGTTCCGAAACTGCTTTCCAACGCTTTCTTCAGTGTCCGGAAATTGTAGGATAAACCAGAGAGTTCTCTTTTAAGGATAAAGTTCATCACGCTACATTGTTCCATCAGGAGCCGACATCGCATTCTCATTAAACGACTGGTCAACGCTGTATCGGCGAATGGTGATAACAAACATTTGGTAAAGAAAAAAAGAAGCTGCTAACTTCGTCGACTTTGCAAGATGAAAGTATAATTTTGAGCGAAGCTGTTTCTTTCGACCATTTCTAATAAAACATTTTGGTTGCCTAAAATTATGCCATAAACTTCAAAAGGTTCCTTGTAGATGACTCGCTCGCTCAAAACATTGTGCCTAATAACTGTTTTGAGCCCATAGCAGACAACCTTTTTAGTGTGAATATAAACTTGGTAAATAATTGATTTCGTAGCAACAGCTTTCAAAACAGCATAATATGTTTTCGAACACGTCTAGTCGCATTTATGCGGATTATGAGCGGTCGATGTTATCAACTTGCCATTTTATATGGCGCGTATATTTTAGAGGAAGTATATTTAAAAGCTCACAGATTATGCCACTTAATTATGCGAAGGTTTCAAGCTGGACCTTTTTCACATAACCACAGAATATCTGGGCTCCTTTGGCAATAGTTCAACCAGCAGTGCCTCTGATACTAAAGAAAGAGCTCGGCCAATCCCGGCAACATAACTTTCTTTACGTTATAATTTCAAACTGCAAAACTTATAAAGATAAAACAGAAAACTGCGCAAAACATTATAGAACCTATGAAAATATGGACGAAATATCCTTTCATCCACATTCCTACTGTAGGCGCCATTCAAGGTTTCTTCCGCTTCGACTACAAAACTTCTTAAAATGGAGGCAACAACTGGGATAAGTAATAATGTAACAGCGTCCTTTGGCGCAAAAATAAGGAAAATTTCATACTGCCTACCATAACCCAATGAAAATATTTGGAATGGGGACCATCACCCAGAAAAAGTTACATTTTTGATAAACTTAATAAGCACCTAGCGCCAAGGCAAGCGTGTGAATCAGAAGTCTTGCCTCTATGATAGATGGGTGAACCCTCCCTCATGAAAGAAAAGAGACGTGGTTTTGGCAACACGCAATATTGCAAGGGAGATAAGATACAGTCTTCAATTGCAAAAACGCTGCTTAAATAAGGTCTATCATTATCATTTATACTGGTCATGCAATATCTGATACAAAGCTGTTACAAAGACGCACTCTTTAAAGCCCGCCCAGTTGGGCTGGCTGTTACATGCCTGTAAGTAACTGTTTCCGACACCATCGCACAGACGTAGAAAAAAATACGAAGTATTTTTACCTGTTCTATATCTGTATCGTCTTCCGTACTTGTTCTGTTTTTACGAGGTATCTTTGCCGTTTGCGTCGTAACTTTATTGATAGGTACACCTACATCCTCTGTGGAGTCGTAATCTTCATAATCAAGGTTGTAGGTGCCATTCTCCGCCATGTAGCCGCCCTCCGTCGTCAGTGATACTGACAAATGAAGCAGAGAAAACACTACGTGCAAGCGCATTTCTTCTTTGCTGTCTGAAACTGAAGCACGTCGCATTTACGAACACTTAAAATATTGTCTGATCGATTTCTTTTATGATTATTTATTCCATACTTCCTTTGAGAAGAACTTCCAGTGACCGTTTCGCATGTCTATATCTTACTGTTTTGACATTTACGTCTTGGCATTTTTTTAATTCCTTGTGTCAATGACATCCATGAAAGATATGACTGAAGCACATACATCGCTACGATTTTATTGCAATGCAGGGAAAACGTAAAAAGCAATGAAATGTTTTCAAAGTATTCTTTTTTCTGCTCCGACAAGTTTTACATTCCTGCTATTCTTTATATCATTGCTTGGAGAGAGCGTGTATGTGACTTAAAGAAAGTTTACTCATCTGACAGAAGTGTTCAACATTTGTCGCGTGGCTTTAGAGAGATTTACATCTCTCATATTGCTCTAACGATGCAGAATAAGCGATTTACACGATTCCCATTTCTATGTATTTCCTGCGTTTCATGCGGTTTTCAGAACACGGGGAAAACACGTAGAACAGAAAATATGACAGAACAGCATCATCATCAGTATGGTTACGCCCACTGCAGGGCAAAGGCCTCTCCCATACTTCTCCAACTACCCCGGTCATGTACTAATTGTGGCCATGTTGTCCCTGCAAACTTTTTAATCTCATCCGCCCACCTAACTTTCTGCCGCCCCCTGCTACGCTTCCCTTCCCTTGGAATCCAGTCCATAACCCTTAATGATCATGGGTTATCTTCCCTGCTGATTACATGTCCTGCCCATGCCCATTTCTTTTTCTTGATTTCAACTAAAATATCATTAACTCGCGTTTGTTCCCTCACCCAATTTGCTCTTTTCTAATCCCTTAACGTTACACTTATCATTCTTCTTTCCATAGCTCGTTGCGTCGTCCTCAATTTAAGTAGAACCCTTTTCGTAAGCCTCCAGCTTTCTGCCCCATACGTGAGTACTGGTAAGACACAGCTATTATATACTTTTCTCTTGAGGGATAATGGCAACCTGCTGTTCAGGATCTGAGAATGCCTGCCAAGCGCACCCCAGCCCATTCTTATTCTCCAAACACATCAAAACATGAATAGACGATCTAGGAGCTGTCTGTGCGGCTTAATTTGCGGACGGTATGGTCAGTACAATGACATTCTTGCTGCGTAACTGAGTATTGCATCTCCTGTGTCGTATTTCACAAGTTATTGTCGGAGTTATAGCAAATACAACTTCTTAAATACAACCTGCTGCAAAAAACAGCCTTGCACTAGAATTTCGTGCCATGATGCGTTGGGATTATCTACCAGATCAACAATAAATAGATCGACATATTGGAAACGCCATAAAAAATCAGTGAGAAGGATGCGCTATAATAATTTATACTGCACTGTATGCCCTGTATTGAACGTTTTACCCGCTTTCTGGAGTTTATATGATAATTCAAGCCATGTATATGCATTTATCATGCCATTGGTGTCTTTCACCGAACTTTTGATTATATCATTCACGTATTAAAGACTGCCAAGAGAAAAATTTTTGGTGCACTTTGAGGTTACTAACGCAGCTCGACATAATAAAGTTACAAACGCTTGTAAATATCGGGTATTTATTACGTGCTGACGTCCACAAGTAGAGCATTGATTTGTTGCAGATCCGGCACGTGTGCTATAGTTTCTTTCGCAAGGCGAAGAGATCGGTAGATGTGGCATGTCTTATCCCGAGTCGTCATACTACGTCAGCTTTTCCATTGTTATGATGGCGCCTACGTCATCATATCGTCATCACTGTGTCGTAATTTGTCCTTTTCATGCCATTGTGGTCGCTCCGTCATTGACCTTCCGTCATCGTTTTTGTAGTTCCGTGATCGCATTGTCATCATGGTGTCGTTGAGACCACGTTGTCATTCCTTCGTCTATTTGTATCGAGTACGCATGTTCGAGTGCAACAAGGTGGAGGTGCAATATGTTGTAGGCTGTAGGCGGATATAGCCTTACAAGACATGTTATCAACTGCTCCGCCAGAGCGCCGCGTTTTAGGAAAGTTTTTCACTGTTCAGAAATGCAGTACACGATGGCCGAACAGCACGGCATGCACAAAGAAAGGGAACCGTAAACAAGCCTTCTACTCCTGATTCATCCCGCAACCGGTGCAGTGCCAGACCGTGCACCCCAATGATACAATTTCCAGATATGAACCTGCGAATTCTTACCAGTCGTTGACCGCGCCACAATCGAGTCTCACAATTTTTTTATTCCAAGAGGCGTTTTCCAGCGAAAATATTTCCACCATGAACATGTGCTCCATCTTCGCAATGGTTGATAAATAGGAAGAGCGCTATTCCCGAACACCAATGAATGGATCGCTTCAACCGATGCTCACAGCATGGGAGATCCGCATATTTTAGATGTTCCAATAATATTTTTCTGGCATCCCTATCTTCAGGACTTTGAATGTTACTGGGACATGTAATTGTGGAAAGGAAGTGGTTACAGGACTATTTATATAGAAGGTGAGCCTGAGATACAGCCACATAGACAAATAGTAAGGAAGGACGCTCGGAAAGAGTCGGAATTTGATGACTTCTTTTAATCTGAGTGTCGTGTTTATTTTGCGCGAGTACGCCGCACTGATTTCACCTGGCCTATTTTTTCGCTTCGTGTAAACCACCCTTGACGAAAGGCTCATCAGGAAATGATGCAGGAGGAGCGCCGCTCGGATATCTGACGTATCTAGGAAAAGAACCTAATTGTTGTGTGACCTTTAGAATTGTCGCCAAGGTGGCTTATCGTAATACCGTTGCACTTATCAGCACAATTTCAGGGTTTCAATTCCTGGTCGTAGCAGTCGCATTTTGAAAGTGGCAAACTGCCAAAACGCTTGTGTTCATAGGTGCAAGTAAATACTCCAGCTTTCCGAACCATATAATGCGTCGCGTATTATAGCATGCCTATTGATCATATCGTGGTTTTGGCACGTAACATGGTGAAATTTATTTACCATAATTACATCATCCTGACTAAAGTATTGCTTTATGTGCTCAACGCTCCTTTGTTTTCCAGCGATTAGTTTTTTTCTGTTCAGTTCATTTCGAAATGTTCGCGGTAAATATAGCAGAGTTCGTTGATAGCTTTCTTTCACCAATGCTCCGTACTTCTTATTGATGGCAATTTAGCGCCTCAAAGTGTCGCGAGTTGAAACATCGTACTGTAATACTGCTTTTGCGAATAGGTATACTCTTGTTGCAAATCAGCTTCGATTTCATTCTGTTTGCCCAGCTTCGAGGCACGCATTTATCGGCATACTTATGTACTGTTGCCCATTTATTCGTGAACAGGTCTCCTAGTCTGATTTGATTACACTGAAAAAGTAATTCTAATTATATTTATATTAACCTTAAAATATATCGTGAAGCTAAACGTACTGCACGCACACATAATCGTTATAGTGACATGACCTCGAATAATATCTCATGCCTTCTTCTCTAAGTGATGGGAACTTCAAGTAACCTCGCCACTCCAACCTATGATTATTAGTTAAGACAGGTATGGAGAGTGATAAAGGTCATATGACAGTATTTAAATGGTGCGGTGTACGTCATAATATACCCGACTATTTGAGTCTGGAAGCTTGTGAACTTTTCGAGAAAAGGCCAGAGGCTCTTCCTGACGGATGGTTCAGGTCAATGAGGAATGTAATACCGCAGCTAGATTGAGGTGTAAGTTATTAGCACTTTAATACTGAACGCTCTCTCCATGTCTCGTTCTTCTGTTTCAGTCAAATGCTCAAAAGCCTTCTCCCCAATACTGATAATGCATACTGACAATTTTAAATGCAGTATTTTTGCCTGTGCAATTGAATATTTGACTTCATTGCATGGTCGTACTCGTTCTCTTCCCATAAAAATATGTTTAGCGACTATCCAATATGCAGTTAGTATTTTAATTTGGCTAGTATTGTTGATATTGCCGCTAATATTTCTCATTTTGCTTCTAACCCCCCCGTCCTTCTTGAATAGTCCAGTAGGTCTGCATTGTGAACAAATAAATAAATAAATAAATGAATATGGTGCTTCGGCTCTTTGAATTCCTTTTCAATATCATAGTGTACAATACTATACCTCTCACGATTAGTCTTCAGCCGTCGAGAAGCAAAGCAATAATAATTAGAATATTTGATAAGCCGTTGTCGCTGACAAGTTTCATGGCGGTGTAAGAAAAGACTTCCCGGCTAACAGAACCCTTTATTCGTGGATGATATTATTATGTACAGCTCCAAACAGGTATACATAAATTTGATATCTTCTCTTTCTGATGAGGCATCATTCGATCTTTTTAGCTACAAGACTGTCTTCCTCAAAATTTGGAGTCACTTGTGAAGCGAATGTAGCTTCAGGCAAGATAATTTTTTGCACAACTGCGTGTACAATATGGTGGAAACATTCCTAAAAAAATTTCACGCCTTGAATTCACAAAGCAAAATACCTTCTTTCGCGAAGGTATTTTGGTTATCATGTGAGACGTTATGTAAAGTTCTGTAGGAAAGTACCTTTTGAAGCCTCGGTGCAGTTTTATAGCGTTCGTGGGCGTTTGATCTTCCCTTCTTCCTCATCTATATATTTTATCATGATATGTGTGCCCTTATCCTTCATCCCGCATGAGTACGCGAAAAAAAGTAGCAGTTTTGCCCGAAAGGCGGAGCATGGATTGCGATAGCAATTTAGTACGCAACCATATGAAGTAAGGATAGCAGTGCAAAACGATGGCGTGAGGAAGCAAGGCAGCAGGAGCGAGTGAAATGGCTTCGTACTGTCTATCGCATCAACGTAAACTATAGCGTTCGAGCCCAGTCGTGGTTCGCCGTACTTCCGTAGTTAGGGATGGCTCCCACAGCGGCTGCGTTGCAGGACCTCGGAGTCAGCATTCGCCGCCACAGCTGCAGACACATCTAGCTGACTACCAACGTAGAGTTTCTGTAGCGTTCTAGCGATGCTATGAGTTTGCAAACAGAACCCTAACGCTTAAAAAGAGTGTGAGGACTTCCTTATAGAGATTTTACGCCTTGTAGTATCACGTTTCAGATTTGCATACACCTGCGAAGGTTTTTATGACAATTTCTGGTGCTGACGTGTGCCGAAAGCTTGTTAGTGCTTTGTTGACATCCGGAGCAATATACGCAGCACGCTGTTATGACCGGCTTGCTCGGCACTGGACACAGCTAGAGGTACTCCACCGATCAGCTCTCCGCGTTATCACAGGGCTTCCGAAACACACACGTGTCGAGGTGCTACATCACTATGCGAAGTCGCCTACCCTCCATGCAACCATTGAATCATCGAAGGCAGGGCATGAGGAACGCCTGAAGCGTACCAGACATAGTAGGACTCTACTGGCCTACATGGGAAAGGATATATCAACTTTGCCACAGCTGCCATCCGACATTTCACCATGGGTTGACATTGCTGTCGTCGACACTATGGCAGCGCCCCGAAACATGGGCGCCCCACACGCGCACCGCCGGGCAACATTCACTGCGCGTCATGCGCAGAAATTGGCGGACGCACCACCAACACATGAACAAGTGTACACTTTCGCAGCTTTAGACCCACGCACCGGTGAGGGAGCAGTCACCTACCACGTAGTGGATTCTCGTGCGACACATTCTACCTCTACAACTGCTGATGCCGACAAGACGACGGAACTCGAACTCCGCGCAATAGTCTGGGGGGCATTAGACAGAGTTTCAAGCACCATGCAAACAAAACACATCGATATATACACCGATATATATGCGCTGCATGCCTGCAGGTGGCGCCACACAGTATCATTGGAAGCACTCATAGTCAAGCAGGACCTCAGGCGTGAGGAGGCCCACAGTGTCACTGCAACTCTTAATTGGATCGCTGGTCCCCAGGGCATGGAGGGAAATGAAAGAGCCCACGAGGCGGCGCGCGCTCTTCTTTCCAACCGTGTTGTCTCCCGGGATCCTTCAGAAACTGTCACGACCAGCACAAACAGCACGGCAAATGGAGCCCCATATGACTTAGACAGAGCTGTGAGAGCAGCACCTAACCGACGCAAGAAGGAACTCCGTTCGAGTGTGCCCTCAGACCCAGACCCATTTTCCGCGGGTCTTCCCAGGTCGGGGCCGGTGCTTCTGCATAGACCGTCCTCACACCGGATGTGCTGGAGCGGTGGCGGTAGTACCGGCCACGCCGGGAAAGACACCCTCCGTCTCCGTCTCCCAAATACCTTCCTTCGCAGGAACCAGGCCCTGCCACAGCCTCCTCGGACCAAGAAGCACCCCAGGTGCCACACAGGTGCCCTGACTGTGACATGGCCACGCGGCCATCCGCAGCCCATCTGTTTTGGGAGTGCCAGCGACACGCTCAGCAGCGGGACCACCACCTGAGGGCGGTGCGAGTGTCGTCCTACCAGGAGCGCATTAGACCGGCAACTGGCTCGATGGATTCCGACAGGGACATTCTGGACTCGCTCTTGGCTTTCGTCAAGGACGCGCAGCTCCTAGGACGGCTCTGAACACGCCTCCCCCTCCTCTTCCTATTCCCCATTATAGGCCTTCGTGCCATCCCTCAATAAATACATCTTGTCATCATCATCATGATTCTTTCGATTTACGGGCTAACTGCATTATATAGCCTATTTTCTTCATATGAAAGAAAGCGAGCGAGGAAACAAGGAACTGAAAAAGGCTGCGAGCTGAGGCTGTATTGCGGCATTTACTTTCTGCACACAAAGAGGGACTCAAGCTTTGTTTTTGGACTTGAAAGCATTCGACACCTTAAGATATTCAATTTATTACAAAATCTAGAATAACATGGCTTTACTAGATCCACTTCGGACTTAGTTTCTGCTTATCTAGATAACCGAAGCTTTAGGTAACATTGTTTCTTCACATTTACCATTACAAAGAGGGGTTCCTCAGGGATCACTTTTGAGTGCTGTTTAATTATAGGTTTATAATATTGATCTGCCTGTCTGCCTAACAACCGAAAAGAAGGTACTATTGCAAATTATATGGTACTATATTATCGCGCGTAATCAATCTGCGACATAAATGGGGCTGTAGAACTGGTGCTATCAAGCATCGTTTTGTTGTTCCTGAGAAACAAATTAATATAAACAGCACCAAAACAAAGTACCTTATTTTTAGATCTCGGTACAAATTCTTCTACGCAGCCTCGATTACACATCATTTTAGCGCTTATGAAGACGAACAGGTCGATTTTATTGAGTACCTAGATGTTACACTTGTCTGTCACTTGAATTGAAAGCCACATGTATAACGAACACTTGTTCTAAGGTTGCATCGGCTTGCTTTGCATTGCTTAGAACAAGTACATGCTTGGGCCTTTCTTTTTTTTAATTATGTATTTTTACTTTCGTCAATACCACTGGACCGACTGCTGCGAATCACCGACGTCGACTTTAAAGCATATTTAGACCCTGTTATTCGCCTTCGTAAAAGAGCTATGCGCCTAATGACGTTCAAGAACGTCTATACACGATTTGTGCACGTGTTCAGATCACTTCACTTATAACTTACCTCAGATAACCTACCCTTCATTGCTTGTGTGTGAAATGAAAATATTTATCACAGTTATCAACATTGTTCGACACAATCACAGACTTCCGATTGCCCTATTCTTATTCCCACACAGGAACACTAGAAACACTACCGTCAACTTTAATTTACCAACAACAAAGAATGCCTACAGGCAATGCTTTTTTTAGCACAACGGAGCGAAGATGTGGAATTTGGTTGCTAAATATGGAGAACCTCGTATACACCATTAAACGATATTATTCTATGAATATTGAAGGATCTAACTAACATTGCAAAAACCGACAGTGGGCATATACCTGAATCATTTGTTTCTGTTCTGCATTTACCGTTTTTATGCACATCAATTTCTTTGTTTTCAATATTTGCGCTAGATGGCATTGTGCGAGAATAGTGTACTGTATGTTTCATGTGAGTTTAGAACTATTTTCACCTATATACACAATGACTGTATGTGTTATAGGTTACAATACCTTCAATGTTTTGCTCGTTTCTACTGCTCCAAATTTTATACGAACAAGGGCCTAAACTAGTTTAGGCAATAGGCCCAACATTTTTCTCGGCGCTTTGCATCTACGCTTCGAAGAAAATTATTTAAATGAAGTTTGAGCACCGAATGCGGGGCCTCATCCATAACCCTTTGTGGTAGAATGGGGAAGCATACTAAACCAAGCTACTTGAAAGATTTAAGATACGTACTACGCGCGCTTGGTTTTACAAAAAATAGGCCTATTTTTTTAATGAACCAAAGTAGCTTACTGTAGAAGCTGCGGCCTGTGGACGCCGTGGGAACAGTGAAAATAATCACACGTAGGTTGATATAGATGTGACAATGAAATGTGTATTGGCGTGTGGGACGGGTCTGCATAGTTTGAGCCATTAGCCCGGTTCGACCGATTGTTGCTTATTTGGAAGGTCCTAGAGAGTCGTCACTGCCTCTCGAAGTGAAATACACCGTGCTCCGCAGAATTATTTGCCGCGGATGCAGCCCTTGTTCTATATGTAAGGTTGTCACACACCTCACTGAATCCTAATGTGAAGCTTAGCCACGAGAACCTCACGCGTATAGAATGCGTATTTGAATACTGAAATAAAAGTATAATAAATGGGATGCGCCTGACCATTTATGCATAAGCGTGGAATCCATGATGGAGTATGCTGCGTGAAGCAACGCCTATCTCACGCAATGTTAGCGGCGTGATGGTGAGAAAATACCGGTTTTTCTGGAACGAAACGTGGCGCCATCTCTCACCGCGACATTTCACTGTGTTTTGTGGCTGTGCTAACAGAATGCGCCACCATTCTATTGCAGTGAAATCAGGAGCTGCTCGCATCCCTTCATCTCATGGACCAGTCTCAAAACAAAACACCGCTGAGATTAGGCCCAAACGTTGCATCTGACGTAAGATAAGGCATATCGAAGGTCTGCTCCCTTAACTTCCCACGAATAAAAAACGAGTTAGTAAAGATGAACCGATCATCCTGAAGCGGATGGCCCTAGAGAAGCCACGTAGCGCCTTGTTCGGCTACGACTTAATTTACAGGCGATACCGAAGCCTATGAGGGACGGCCGCGAATACTGGTTTTGAGGAGAAAAGAGGAAGGACAATTAGGGAATAGTGTTTCATGGCATGCCTGCTAAATGTTTTCTCTTTAATCTTGTCAAACGGGGCTCGCTACAATTATTATATGTAGATGAAAGATACTCTAAAGTCGAATGTTTATTACTGTGTTCCCGAGTTTGAACAAATTCTTTTAATTATTTCATTATTATTACTATTACTATTATTATTATTCCTATTGCAAGCTATTTAAGACTGTCTTGTTCAGAAGTTGGCTGACTTTCAAAAAAAATCATTTTTTCACACTGAAACTGGTGCAGAAATATTAAAATACGTTTATTCATCATCGTCATAAGCCTGGTTACAATTATTTATTAGACGAGAAGGCCAAGAAAAGACGACGGCAGTGCCCTTCCTGCTGGTGCGTAAGGCGATATTTATCTGACTGTAGATCAGTGAAGTCACTTTCGTTCGATCTGGAACAGAAGTCACCGCTTTGAAATAGAAAGGGCTTGATGAGCGCTAGTTGGTTCATATCTAGAACTGAGGTTAAACAGCGCGAATAAAACACGGGCACGGGAAAACAAATACCACTGACAAGCGCTTGTCTGCGGTATTTGTTTCCTCGTGTCCCTGCTTTATTCGCGCTGCTTAGCATCAGTTCTGAAATAGAAACTACGCCAGCTGCTTGCTTCGCGACGATCCGGAGAATGGCAGGAGGCGGTAGCAGACGAAGAAAGAGCACCGCCTACAGCGGTCACAGCGCCTGCGCGAAACTTGTCGCAGCCGCCAGCCGGCGGTGGCACCGAGCAGACACCGCCCACTCCGGTGTTCCCTTTAACAGTGGACCGCGCTGTAGACGCTTATGCGGGCGAAATCACCTTTTTTTACATTCTCAAATAGTATACACACACTAACCAGCTGTTACAAACTTATTTAGGAAAGCTTCAGAAATGACTAGATGAGAGACATTAATGACTAGATCAAGGATAATATACTAATAATATATGGTAGGTAATGTCAGCCCATAAAGCAATTCGGCTGCGTATTATCTTTCTTCTTTCCCGTGGAATAATAATTGGTGTCCGTCAAGACAATTTCAAGTTCTCTTTACGAAAATTAGAGGCCGTGTTCCGCCGTTTAATTTTTGCTTTTGAAGTTCCAGTCAACCCGTGTGCCCTTGTTATTTTGAGAATGTGCCTGAATCTATTACGCATTTTATTGTACAGGGCCAGACAATTTCAATACACAAATGTACTCTTAGAAGTATCATTTCGACAAATTGTGCTGTCGGTAACCTCGCCAACCGTTCTCTCTTTTGGGATGTCTTCACTGGAATTGAGCCAAGGGATGTCTTTCTCGCAAATTACAATTTGATAAGCAACACAAAACGAATACTCTGCTGAATTTCTAACATTATCGCTCATTTCTGTTATTTCATTTCTTGATGATGAGCAAAACGAGAACAAGGTGAAAGCAGGAGCGAACGTCTCGACAAGTGGACTTGTCTTCTTCAAGGCGACGTATGGTTTCCTCGCCACAGTACATATAGGTGGCGTTCTTCTAATGGGGACAGGGTGTAAGGCGAGAGGGTGCGGCAACGAGGGAAGGTGTGTTAGCGTGTCGAATGGAGAGTAAAGGAATGCTGTGCACAAGGCCAAGGCCAGGGCCCTCCCCTACCCCCCCCGGTCTGTCAACGCACGCGTGTTAGCCGGCGTGTCAACGGCGTCTGGCACGCCGGCTGAAAACAAAGGAGGAAAGGAAAGGGAAAAAAAAGGGGGATACGCCAAGAAATGAAACTAAGTGTTGTTGCCTATAGCTTGTTGAAACGTTGGCTCCTGCTTTCACCTTGTTCTCGTTTCGCTCATTGTCTTGAATTTCCGTCTCCCGCATTCCCAGTGTTTTCATTTCTTGGTGTCACATTATTGTATCTCAAGATGCTGAGCATTAGTTTTTTTACTAGTTCATTTCTAGATTTTATTAGTGTATTTCTAGGTTTATCCTTCTTTAACTGACGCTCTGCTACGCAGACTTTATTTTTTTTTTAATCTATTATTAGCACACATGAAACCACCGGATCTTTATCCGATCCCCCGTGTTGGTTATGAGTCAGTGTCTCGACAAAAGACAAATGACAAACAGAGATTGTTCCAAACCACACCTTCTCCTAAAAATGGCCTGCAAGTACATTTTCAGATATCTGAAGATATCTGACTGCAAAGGCAGCATTAAAAAAAGCTGAAGCTAGTTGCAAAAGGTTGTTCTTGAAATTCTGTGCTAACCATTAACGTACGATAAGGCAGAATCAAAATACACAACGGTCCAGAAATCGAAGAAGAACATGAAGAGTCTTTTGACCGCGGTTGCACGTAAAATAACTTATATGCGTTGCTTGAGTCTCTACACGCAGAATGCACAACGTTTTATCGAAACGTTACTATTCATGTACAATGCAGCAAATGCGTTCGATCGTACGCAACAATGCTTTTAGTCAATTTTAGAGCAACTCATTTTTGGCCAATACGGCCGGGTCATTGCGTGGCTGCTGATCTTGCTATACTCGCAGACAACGTTCTGTGGCAATGAAGGGAAAGCTACAATGAGAGCGCTTCTGAAGAGATTCTGGCGTTTTAATCCACAGAACAAAGGATTTAAACACCTTATTAGCAGCAGTAAAGTAATACAGAACACACCACTGAGTGTAAAATTTACTTATTTTGTGGGTTTTCCCTTCCGCATCGGGGCAAAGCGAAGCCGTCGCACGTGGAAGCTCCGTCGATTCAGCGTCTGTTCCGAGCGACCAAAAGCACTGTCAAACGTTGCCGGAATACCTGGCGCGGTAACACATGTGCCACAGCCACGCGCCCGCAGCTCTCCCTTCATATCCCGAGAAAGTTGTACGCTAGTGGTTCCTGTTTTCGCTGAGCCAACGCTTTTATAATGTGTGGCATCGTTATACGCAGGCTTCATCGAAGCTCCAGAAAACCACGCTATACTGTCATTGCATGCTAACACTTAAATTCATGCAAGCAGGCGCACTTATGTTCAGCCCAAATAATTGGTCACTCATGGCGTAAAAGATGCCCGTGCAATGCCATCTCCTAGGTTTATCTAATGCACACATTGCGTGGAATGTCGTGGTAACATTTGAAATTTCATGATGCATCACCGTGCTTCTCGCTAACAATCTAATCAAATAGCGCATGATGACGAATGGCTTTTTCAATTTTCTTAAGTTTTGTTTAATACTTCACAGATCGCTGTTTTATGCCTATGGGTATGTGCCACAGAGTCTGTGCCACTCTGACACAATGGCTGCAGACACTGAAATGTGTTTTGGTGTCTCTCTCTACAACCCTTCGCAAATACTGCCTCTGCCAGCAAGAAACATCTCCGCCACTTTTATGTCACTGCTGCGCCAACGTCCCACAGTGTCCGGCCGCATTACCAGACGTTTGCATTTGAGCATAGTTGTGTGCGCTGTAATACATAAACATAAACAGAGCATCGCAGTACATTTGTGACCTGTGTTGTCACATGCGGCTGTGTGTGTATACCACATGCCTAAACAAACATAACCATTTGCGTCAAGTTATATACTTCATGCAACATCAATACTGACATTTTCAATTTTTCCGATGTAGTAGCATCGCATATTTCCTCTTTTTCTTCGAAAACGTCGCGTCGTGTATATTTCAATAAGTTGGACTCTGCAATATTCTTTGTCAGTTTGTGTTATATGGTCATGTTCTTAAAAAGTCATTGTTTATTTAATTACGCTAAATGTAGTCCATAACTCTGGATTCATACGTGAAGGTGTGAGGTACGACTTCAATAGGCGAAATCTTCCTGATCTGCCAAAAAATGTCTCTTATAGCGGCAGACCGAAAGCTGCAGAAATGACCGTAACTGGCAGTGCCAGCTCCTGGCCAAAAGTAGTGCTGCGCACTGTGAGCCCTAATTTCGGCTCGTCATTGAAGCGTAAAGATGCGTGTGGAAGGGATTTCGCAACATCTTACCGGATGGGTGGCTGTCATGGATCAAATGTCCAGCACATGACCCTGTATTTGCCTGCTTATTTCATAGTTTAACAAATGTCGTTTGCATCATTGCAGATGCGTACATCAAAACGTTTTTTTGCGCAAACAAAACTTAGCGTATCGTTTTGTAGAAAGGGGGCAAATACTGGACGCTGCAAAGAACGTAGAAGATCGCATCAATTATGGTGGTTATTTTGCGAATTATTTTCTGTCGCCTCATCTGTGTCTGTGAATATAGGTGTGTATCTTATGTACAGCGAATAAGGTGTTTCAAACAATAATTCGGTAACATTGCCCTTGGTGGTCATAGAAATGCCTTTTGAAGTTTATTGCCTAATTAATTGCTTTATCCGAGAAATATTCTTTCCAATCTTCCCAATGAAGTGTTGGCGTTTGCTTGAAGCCCCAAGTTGTATCTCTTGTGAAATGCTTCTGTACGTCTGCGACATATCTCCGTTGAGTTGTTGTTGCCTAGAAAGGAGCAGCAAAATACGAGTAACCGTTTGCCATATTGATGGACATGCACCCTTATTTATCGCAAGTACGCCAATGTCAAACCCAGAATTTCTGTAGATATGTAGTATAACATGCAAAATAACCTTAGGTTTCTAGAAAATATTAGGGTTGCAGCTACCCAGACTGTCACATTCAAAGAAGGCGTGAAGCTACAAGGAAACACGCATAACGTTTGAAGAGTAAGTATGCCACCATTGTCGTTTGAAGGTGATCTGATCACCATCAACGCATTCCAAGTCCACTGCGGGACGAAGGCCTCTCCTTCGGATCTCCAATTACCCCTGTGCTGCGCCAACCGATTACAACTTGCGCCTGAGAATTTCCTCATTTCATAACCCCACCTAGTCTTTTGCCGTCCTCGACTGCGTTTCCCTTCTCTTGGCACCCATTCTGTAATCCTAACGGTCCATCGGTTATCGAACCTACGCATTACGTGACCTGCCCAGATGCATTCTCTTCTCTTAATGTCTATTAGAATATCGGCTATGCCCGTTTGCTTTCTGATCCACACCGCTCTATTCCTGTTTCTTAAGGTTAAGCCTATCTTTCTTCGTTCCATTGCTTTTTGTGCGGTCCTTAACTTGTTTTCGGGCTTCTTTGTCAGTCTCCAAGTCACTGCCCTATATATTAACACTGGTAGAAAGCATTGATTGTGCACGTTTCTTTTTAATGATAACGGTAAACTTCCACTCAGGGTCTGATAATGCCAGCCGTATGCGCTCCAACCCGATTTAATTCATCTGTAAATTTCCTTCTCATGATCAGGGTCCCCTGTGAGTAATTGTCCTAGGTAAACGTATTCCTTCGCATACTCAAACTTGCGGCTCTTAGTTTTAGCAACTTAATTATGTATAATGAAGTTTCCGTGGCTTCTCGCATTAAAAGAAGCCTCAAGGGCCTGTTTTCGTTAAGCAAGTCTTCTAGGAACATTTCCTTCCCATTTCTTCCATTCCAAGTCATCATAAAAATTGCAATCCACAACTCACTTAAAAAGTTCAGCATTATTCATTATTCCAAGTTTGTGGCTTGATAAAGCAGCGTTTAGTTGTGTGTTTGATCAGTGCGTTTGGCGAACGTTAGGCCTTTATCTCGAACAGCACTCTTCGCCCTAATATATCGTGTTGGCGTTTGTCATTGTCTAATCCCTGATTAATGAATATACCAGATGCCTCAGTTGACAATACGGATGCGATGGCACGCATTATTTACAAAGCGAGCACCTTTCTAAGCGACGTGTGCTATGACTCTAGAACAAACAAACAGAGCAAAATAAAACAATTTCAGGTGAGTCATCCACGTCACTTAATTTGCATATATTCTGTACAATTATGGTTATATTCTTAAGACATTATTCAACTTTCACTCAAGTTAGGTGAATGAGGCATGGAATATTTCAATGACTTACCGCTGCACCGTTTCATACACTTCTCACAGCTTGGAAATCTGTTCAAATTCCCATCACAGCCGCTGTATATGAAACCACGGCATCGGTCGTGCTCGACGTCATAATACCATGACGGACGAAATTCATGGCAAAGTCCAGCTTTCGGCTTCAAGCTACAAACTTCTCTAGGTCGAACGCGGCCTGTGAAAGACAGGATGACCAACAACAAATTTATATAGTAAATTGTAGGCTAATTATGAGGTGTTCATATATTGCCTTGTCGATATCTATCGCAATACTGTACACTTGCCTAATGAACGCGGCAATTCTTGGAGCGGCTCTCGGCGGAAATAAAAACGAAAACAGAAGAGAGATGGCGAAGGCTCTATCCTCTGCACATTGCATACGACAGAAAATATACTTAGCAAACTTCAGATTGGCCATCTCGGGCACTTTTCGCACATCCTGTGGTTGCAGAGCGCGCGATAACCATGAGCAGAGGACCAGCGTAGCGCGTGCCGTGCTTGGGTCACGGGCACGCACCAGCCAATTTTATTTTCCTCATATCTTTTTTTTTTTTTTTTTGCATTGCTGACCGAGAGCGCCGCCCTTTATTCTCCGAGCGTAGCGGCGACAGTGGGTGCTACAGGTTCACCTGCAGTGGCGCCTTCTCGGCTTTGGCGTCGCGCGGCTAAGCATGATGCCGCACGATCAAATATCGGCCGCGAGGGCCGCATTTCGATAGGCGGTGTAGTGCAAAGACACTTGTGTACTGTGCATTAAAGGACGGAGGGGTGGTACAATATCACGGGTTAGTGAGGTAAAGGGCGCGAATATATAAATTCGCGCCCTTTATACATATATATATCTTCACCGAAATGTTACAATCTGATGTACGGTTTTATAAGAGGTCTCCCACTTAGTCTCGCGACTTTGAGATTGCGTTCTGTATTTATATGCCATATGCAATATATAACACATAAAATCTTGAATGTTGAAAAAGGGTGAATATATATATATATATATATATATATATATATATATATATATGGTGTGTGTGGGTGTGTGTGTGCGCGCGCGCAACCTGGAGTTGGACGGTAGCCCGTCTGGACGGGATGTAACGTACCTCACAAAAGAAAAAAAAGCCGTGCACGAACCAAAGAACACTTGAAAGGCGAGATATTTCGGCTTGCACCATTCCTTGTGTGCCCGGAATAAGCGTTATTTGATCGCCCGCACGCATGCTCCGTCAACACGGCGCTGAGGTGGCTCGCGTTCCTGTGTGCAAACTATGGCGAGCACTCGTGTGCGGAACGGACAATCCGCCAAAAGAAGCCTTTCCTGGCTCTGTTTTACAAGGTCCGCAGTGCAGATTTTGATAGCGTCTACATCAGGGAGACGGACAATTTTGGCTGTGCCAACCTGACAGGAGCCACGTGGATAAGAATAGAGTGGCGTCAAATGCTTTGGCAGAGCACGCAGCAGCGATTGAGTACAGTACGGACTGGTTGAAATGTAGTGTAATTAGCCAGAAAAGAAACTGGACGTCACACCTGTACCCAGAGTACCTAGAGATACAATCGAAGCGACACACGCTCAATCGAAGCGGAGAAACAGCCTTCCTACTCGCGGTGCTTGCGTCACGTGTTAGAACGTACTTATACAGGCACTTCGACTTTGTTGCTCCATTCTAAACAAGATTTGCGTACGGAAACCGAAACTTCTTGCCTGTTAAAGTTTTATTTTGTTGGTGTGCGTCTTTTTCTTTTGTGAAAAAAAAAAATTCTTAGTTTCGGCCGAAAGTTGAACCACCGATTGCGATAGCAAATGCGCAGAAAGGTATACGATGTGAGGATAGTAGGTTTATTAGGTGCATAATCTTGCACTGGTTAGCTTATTAGCTAAATTAACTAGCATGATGTCAGCGCGCACAGGCAGACATGAACACATTACACTCGATAACCGCGGACACTCGCTATCAAAATACTGGCGTGGGGAAGCGCGGCAGTTAGCTTTTTGTTGTGTGATGCTTCAGCGAAAACTTAGCAGCGAGAACAAAGCACGCTGAAACGTGTGAGCCGCCGTCGCACCTATACTCAGCTACCTCACGCAGATCGATTTCAAGATAGGGCGTGCGCGGCCACGCATTGCACAAATGCTGCCGGAGTACAGCACATTCCCTCCACAACCGGGGGCCTTTCGCGCGACGGAAGACGGCGCGTCTTCCCCCTGCTTTCCTCAGTTGCGTGCACGTGATCGAACCGCGATCGCTGTCTCCCCTCGCGCACTCTCACTCGTGCCTACAACATGCTGCTCGTGGCTACTGCGTTATCGTCTTGAGACGTTATATGGATCATGGCGACAGTCACGGCCATAATCCGCCTGTAATGTCCTTGTAATTGCTATCATAATATACAGATGGTGTGGATTCATGTTCTTACAAAGATGGTATGTTCAATACGTTAAAGCAAGAAATATATGGGCCTTGGTGTCAGTTTCTAATAAAAACAATAAAGACAAATCCTCAAGTAAAGCTACAGGTAATGATCGAGTCCGGGTGACGGCTCTGTAAAATTATAGTGACGTTATGTTGCAATGCAGTTTTCTAGTGACATTATCAAAAATTTTCCCTAGATCCCCTGTACCCTACTGATTATATGAAAAATTGATGCACAGCAAGCAGAAGAACTGCAACATCTTGTAATCATATGTTTGTCAAAATGTCTCAACAATTGTTTTTTTGTTGGGGTGCAAAGGGTGCCACAAGTAGGTTATAGAAAAAGTATTTTTAACACTCCTTCGTCGGCAAGAAATCAAGAAGAAATCTTAGGAATAGAAAGTTTTGTTATTTAGACTTTAAACAGCATGTGCATGACAAACGCTCAAAAGACGCAAACACAGCTGCCGCAACTGCGGAGCGCAGCTGTTACCACAAAGGGTCATCAGTGATCAGTCTGACTGCAGAAAGCCAGCACAAGTGCGGTGACTCAGTACTGTTAAGAAACATTTGCAAGCCACCTCATCTTTGATCGAAAATATTCCCGTGCCCATACGGGTAGAAATTTTGTTAGTAGGCTCAATTACACAGCCCCCCTACTCACAACAAATTTTCTTCTGCCATCAGCTAAAAGATCACTTATTTGCAAAGATGAAAGCAAACATAATGTTGCGTTGCAGGCTGCGCTCGCGCGTGTGCGCGGTCGTAATTGTAGTGTAGAACGCACATTCGTTCTGCCACACATCTGCCCAACTGGAAGCACTGTGCCTTTCGCACATGATGATATAGGCAAGAATGACTCGCAAAAGGAACTGGTCAGAGTGCCCGAAAATGAATATGGTGGGTCATCAACAGAACATGAAATAACTTGAGTTATTTAATGGTGTACAGCGTAGTGTAGTGTACCTGAAGAGTTTTAGTAAGCTAGAAGATGTGCTTTCTAAACAAATAAGAAAAAGCTAATCTTAAAGCTTCGAATCTTGTTCCGCAGGTATTTTATGTCTGTGTCTTGGTTCCATACATAACCAAAAAATAATGGCACACATTTATATCCTTCTTGCTTGTTTGTTTTTCTAAGTAACAAAACAAAATGGTGCGCCGCCTATTCAAAGGATGAAATTCTGAACTTGGCACGAATCGTTTGCCACATATAATATTCTACTTACTTGTGCAAGCAGTTTGGCATTCCCCTTCCGTAGGGAATCGGTTCGTGTTGCCGCCGCATCCACTGTAGAGGAAGCCTTTGCATCTCCCACTCCAGTAACTATAGTACCATGATGGTATCTTCTGAGTACAGTTACCAACAAGTTTGCGGTTCCAGCATGTTGGCAATATGTCCCACCAAGAAGCTGGAATAATGTAATCTTGCATAGGAGCAACCATTTCGCCAAGGGTGCGTAGAAAAAGGCCCCACTAAATGGATAGGTTGCCTCATTTTCAGCTGGTGCATTCAGCGATGCATTTGTAATTGTCAGCAATATTTCTCCGCAGTTCACTTACAGAGAGGAAGTACCTCCCGCTTTAGTGCCAATATATACACGTGAAACCAGACTGTACATGCTTTCACGTACAAATTGTGAAAGTAGAAGTCATGATGGTACGCAATGATATACCTTGGCAACATTGTGCGTGGTGCAGACCTTGCACTTTATCGGAAGAGCGCACTTTAATTTCGTCTAAAGCCGATCACTCCCTATCTGATCCCTGCAACGGAAGAAGTCACCCACGCGCATTCTTTACACAAGAACTATAAAGCGAAAAGCTCTGTGTACTCTCTGGCTTGCGCTTGCGATTTACCTACATCATAACCTGGTGAATATTGCTTGCGAGGTCCAAGTAGTATATTATCATCGCTAAGACAAGATAGTATAGTCTACACATAAAGCAAGGCATCCATAACAAGGTCTTGTTATGTTAGAGCTCTCGTTATTGACGATGCTAATAATCTAGAAGCAACCAGTGTACTACGGAAGCAAATGTAGTTATGTGTTTTGACTTGAAGTGAGGCTATGGGGATTTTTCCACCTATATTAAAGCGCACTATATGAGAGTTATTGAATTTAGCCCTCATGGGATCGCTGTTACCTTCAGGAATTAGGTCGATGACATCATTTTCAATACGAGAATGTCATAGCCACTGGAATATCTGCATGGTTAAACTTAGTAAGTAAACTTAATAACATATTGCGTCCGAAAATCAGTTATGGGATGGAGCGTCGCACACTAAACAAACGAAGCACGGCACACTATATCGGCGATTGAGCGGTTTCCTCCTTATTGTATAACAATAGCTCTGGCGGCCAAGATACGTCGGGAAATTATTAAGGCGAGACGGCTAACGCAAGAAAACTGAAGCGTTAAACCTTACCTTCCACGCAAACCAAGCATGCCAATAAAGCATAATATAACTGGGGTTTCATCTTACATGTACTGCGCTTAGAAACATATAAGACGCGGCAAAACTATTGTTAGGGGCTGGCTTGTCTGAATACAGGGAGTCAAGCAGACTTGTCTCCAAACGATTTTTCTTCTTTTATTTATTTTCCGTCTTCTCCGAGAAAGATTTACCGATCGCTTTGAGCTCTAGAACAATTCTTTATCATCTGTAACATTGTGATTGTAATCCAAGAGGACTATTTGTGGGCTCCGCATGACGGGTTCCAGCGGAACCTTGTTTTTCATTGTCCGCGCAGCACATGCAGTATTTTTCACAACGTAGGCAATATATTATCGCCGAATTTACTTTGTCGGCGTTTGTTTCTTTTGAATACCGTGCCACGTAGGCATTCGCGACAAGAAAGTGCACTCAGACAGAGCTCACAGCGTTGCCACAGGATCTCTCCGAGGCAACCGAAGTCCCAGCGTAACAGAATCGTCATCACGATACGAAAATACAATAGGAACAGCACTTCGCCAATCTTCTGTTCAAGGTCACTACACGTAAGTACATCACCTTTTTATTAATAGTAGACTTCATTATTATTAAACTTAATTAATAGTAGACTTCCTTTTTGGTCGATGGAGTGGCGATGCGTCCATGCTTGTGTTCGTGCCCAACTGTTCGTATTGTGTTTTTCGCGATAAGCAATGTAGCAACGTCTGACAAATCGCATGAATCTTAGTGTGACAGCAACCAAGAAAACATTCTTGTTGGCAGGACTGCACAATAACGTCGATATCTTTATTAAGCACATGCGAAGGAACCTTTCCGAGGACCAATGACACACGCACGTTGTACAAAGCGCGCCAGGACGGCACCGATTGTTTCGCGTCGCGCCGAACGCGGAAGTATTTAACAGGAACAAGAAGTTATTTAATCAATATGCAAAGAATATATGCAGAAGTTCATTGTCGATGTCAAAAATTATGCGGTTGAACAAAACTACGTAACACCTGTAAAACCGTGCGCCACCAGCGTGTGCTCAATTAGCGCACATGAAATTCACTGCCACATTCGGCAGGATTTTTTTTACAATCGGGACCCCGGGCGCTAAAACGTAAAACTATTCCAAACTTTTCTATTCCAATTTTGTAATCAGCCCTCCGCGATTGGCAAAAAACTTTTTTGGACCATCCCCACTACATCTGTCTGTCACGCAACGTCACGAAAACCGCGATAGCTCCCCATCTGATATGACGTGTACATACTGATCATGCAGGATTTGACCGGAAAAAGAGAAATAGTTATTTATGATTCGACGCCTTTTCACCATTAGCCGCCCGTTATTAGTCAAAAGTTTTCGGGCTCCACCCACTTCACCTGCCTGTCACGCGACGTCACACAACCACCAAAAACTCACCTGGTCAAAGTGACGTGTACGCATTAAGGAGGCATTAATGTACCCAACAAAACTGAATTTTCTTCTGAATAGCCGCAGGCTGCCTCGTTCCGAAAGGAATAAAAGATGGCTGCCACCGATCACTCACCTGCTGGCTACTCGCCCCTGCCGAAGAGCATGAATTTATTTGCGCATAATAAAACATCTTTCGTGGCCGCGCAACGTTTTCGAGCACTTTTGGCACGTTTACCACCTCATTCTGCCAACTTTTTTTTTGCTGAGGATCCGTTTTAGCGTCATTCTTAGGCTTTCGTTGCATACCGCCGCCATTTTCGACCAGCCACCGCAAGCTAAGTAAGGGAAAGCGGACCAATCACAGACGCCGGCACCACCTTCTTCATCCGATTACCTACTTTCAGTGCAGTAGCTCGGCCCTATCGTGCTCCTCGCCTCTTGTCAGCCAATTAGATAAGACAAGCCGCTCAGTGTAGGCAATGTTATCGTTTTCCAAGAAACAAAAGTGAACTCCTATGAACGAGGAGAGCGTTTGATTAGTCTCTTCAGACAACCCTGCAGGTGACCGCCCGGTGCTTGCGTCGACGGTTACGCAAATTTGACGCCATGAGATTGGAATAAAAACACATTGGAATATTTCTACGTTATAGGGCTCCCCATCTGTGGCAGCACGCAGCTGACAGCAAAATTGTTTGACTAAACGAAACGGCGAAGGCACCGTACCGTTTTGCAATTGTAAATGGGCACGTCCTTCAATGCAAAAAGGCTAAAATCTCTAGTAATGCACAGTACGTGCAGTACGTGTACCAAGGCAAGCACTCAAACATTAACCTATGAAGGCACGGCTACGAAGAACCGTTGGGCGCGTTGGCTCACGAGAGTGCAAAAACGTTGCCGGCGTGAAAGGATCCTCTAAACCGAGCACAATCCCATAACGGGGAGGAAACTTTTCAGGTAACGTTGTTGGCGACTACCACTCGATGACATTCCGCTGTCAAAGGCTGGTCAATACTGAAGAAATAATATAAGTCCATTCTGTTCATTAGAAGAGTTCGCGTACTCCTCAAATCCGTAAACACGATGTTCGCAGTGAATGCAACTTGTGCAGTATTTTTCTAATGCTAACAAAGTTCCTTAAGATGCTGGCATTAACGTACTCATTCTACAATGGTTCTTGAGTCATAGTGAGACCAGATGGATTTCTTTAGGAAGCTGTAGCGAGGTGAGGGGGCCGATGAGCAGCGTGTGTCACGCCAAGATAGCTTGAATCTTGACGTCTGTTTGTGTTGCATACCTCTGAGGTGCTCTTGGTGCGTGCCTTGCATCAAGTTGTATTGAATTTGCTGCTGGTGAATTAATTATTTTCGCTCTTCCGTGGGGCGTTCTGCACACTGTAATTTTCAACAGATGGTTGGGGATATTGTTTACGTGGACGTGCCCGGGGTGCGTCGCAAGGATAGTCGTTGGTTTCCTTGTTGACGGATGAAGGCAGTTTTGTGAGGGGAATGTTACTGGCGCTCTCATGTGTAGCGGGAAGTTTCGATACTAACCTGCAAGATGTAGTTATGTCAAACGATATTATAAAGCACAGTGCTTGGATGTGACTGCATAGTAGCGCTACTTAATTAAAACTGTAGGGAATGCCGTCAGCTGCAAGTACACAGGCCAATGGCAACTACTCAAAATTATTCTTCAATAAATATGCAGCACGTAAATGCTTGCAAAATATTGGCTAAAGCACAATAAATCAGACGCATTCTTGGTTAAACACACCGGTTTGTCGTTCTCGGAAGCCGCGTTGTAGTCTACATTCTTCTGATTTGGGGATAGTGCTTAGCAACAATGCTTGCCGCTTGTCACTGCATTATAAATGTTGACTAAGCGGAGTCTCGCATTAGGTCATGAGTTTCAGTACGGAGGCTTAGCTTATGGTTCTTAAACATCGGCTACATATTGCTTACATTAGCTCCACCGTGGTCCTTGAATACCTTTCTTCTTCTCATGAAACTCCAACGTACGCCATGGGAGCGTTTCCAGTAGTAAATAGGCACCCCGTTGCAGGAATGAGTCAGCAATTGATGCACCCCACCGCTGACTCAGCCACAATTAAGGGCACCACATCAGACGCCCGATCGACGCCATTAGTGTTCTCTAATGGCGTCCATTAGAGAACACTAGGGCCAGCTGGTATTGGGAACTTAACAATGCGTCTGTAGTGCTGCCAACGCTGTACAAATAAACAAAGGTTGCTAAAGAATCCAGGCTCCTGGTGGCTCTTTACCTTGAGGCTGCGATGAAGGTTCACGTTGGTGGCGTTGAGCCGAGATGTTTCGTCGAAGCCTAAAGGGTCCTTGCTTCGGATTACTTTATTTAAATCGGCGCTAAGGATTTGAGCGACCAAGCCTGCAATGCGGTTGCGCCGACCCTGCGAGCCACATTAGTCGTTTTTAAAGATTAAGAGCCTTTCAAGCATGACGAAGGTTAAACAAGGGAAGCGTTTATGCGTAGCGGGCTCCCGAAAGGGTCAAGCATTTGTTTGTGACGTTGCTCCCCTGCTACATGTAAGATACTTGACTGTTTTTAACCTTCATATAAGCAACTCCGCACTGCCACTCCTGCTTCAGTATATTGTATGACATTACACAATTTATAGGCAGTAACATCTGTCATGCCTTAACTACTGAAATACAGATATTGTGCACAGACAGAATAAGGTTAAAAACGGTTAAGTTACCTGGTCACTGAGTCTTGGGATAAACAGAAATGATAGTTCCGTTCGTGAGTGGGGTTGCACCTTCCTCTTTATAGTTAGCTGATCTGTGTAATAAAGTAGTCTACGTCTGATGCTCGCAGTATGCAGTGTTCGAGGTAAAGTCCAGAGTCGGGCATACAACATAAAGCCGTCACCCGTAGGAGTTCTCAAACCCCGATGAAACGTGAGAAATAAATACCAACTAATACCGCCATGTTACCTTTCTTCCAACAGGTTTCTGAAATTTATCGGGGGTTTTGTTTTGACCCATGCCACTTGTATTAATTTGTAAGCATGACTTGGAAACGAATAGACCCAGTTGTAATGGAATTTAGCTTGCTCAAAATTAGATAGCAAACTAGCGGCGCGGTGACCATGTAAGATGCTCCAAATTTGGAACGAACCCTACTTGCGATTGCTTCTAAATTTCTTTGCCAATGCGCTGAATTAGCGAACATATTCTTATTCTCACATCATCAAACTAAAGCATGCTATCAAACTAATATGTCGCCTCACAGCAGAACCTGTGTCCTGATCATTTTCACACCATCCGAGTTTGGTATCGTTCGTGATACCCGTGCCTCTGGACAAAAGTACAATCCCGAGAATATTCCTCCTGTTGAGGACATTACTAACACTAAAGTACGGTCAGCAACTTAACTAAGAAAACCGAATAAAGCAAAACCGTACATGACTAAATTTATAAGCACCTGCCTAAACAATGCATACTCCGGAATTAGAAACGCCAACGATAAATATATTTAAAGTAGTGTCGCGATGCAGAACACGACGTGCAGACAAGAGACGATGACGACGAAGGGTTGTTGCTGGGCGCATCAGCCGCCATGTTCTAGCGCCAGCTGGTGCCTTCAGCATGTGCGTTGCATAAACAGCATGCGTGCTTGTTTCCGAACCAAAATATTTTGGTTGACGTGCGGGGCACCAACGGGGAACTCCGTAGCAGTCGCCATGTGAGCCCTGACACGATGATTCTCAGCCAAAGGGCCAAATTTACCAACCACCCACCTCCTGTGCTGCAGACTGCAGACTCTAACCTCCGTCGTGTTTTGCCAGCCGCGAGACCCAGACACCTTTAATGGCGTCAATGGTATGGATGCTGAAGACTCGATTTCCTGGTATTAGCGTGTAAGCGAAAATAATCGGTGAGACCAATTCTAATGCTAGTGAATAGAATATTCTGCCTCCGAGACACAGCGCTAGCATTGTACAAGACCCAAAAACATGACTTAACGAGTTTGGACTTCCTCAAGCAGAAGCTTCTAGACCTCTTTGGAAAGCCCTTTGGCCGTCAGCTGGCGCTGAAGAAGGGGCTGTCGACCCGTGCTCAAACGTCAACAGAATCTTACGGGACATATAATAAGGATGTCGTCAAGCTCTGCCGTAAAGCTGACAAAAAGCTGACAAAGACATGAACGAGACCGACGCAATTGGCCACATCCTTAAGCGCATAGAAGATGACGCGTTAACCTGCTTATCTGCTAGAACTATAAATCGGTGGGCGCGATCGTCAAAGAGTGCTGCAATTTTGAACTGATAAAAAGTTTCCGCATTTCGCAGCAGTTCCCCCTGCCTCACCCAAAGTTCAGCCGGGCGCAGGCTACCACCCTGCGTCTACTACAAACAAACACGTACCCTTCATCCGCCCGCCTCAACCTTATATTTCCGGACGTCTACACTACCCCCCACTGCCAGTGCTGTGGAATTCACCCGGCTACACTTCCGCATATGCTGTGGGAGTGCCCAGCACAGTACACACAGACTAATACCATGACTCTCTCGTCGAGGTTGCATGAGGCTGTGGGCAGCTCCGCCCTCGACGACCAAACCTGGGCGACCCAGCACGCCCGCGAGGCGGCGGCGAGACAAGCCCTCGACGTCCCTTCGTGGGAGGCTTAGGCCCGGCCATCATAAAGTGCTGGTTCTACAATAAAAGTTTATTCCTCCTCCTCGCAGCAGTTCAACAGGCTACCAAATACAGCTTCGACGTCTTCGTGTGAGGAACAGTCATGAGGCTTCGAATCTACTTGAATAAATGTAGTGAAAAAATCAAGCATTCCACATCATACTGTCCTTTTGTAATCACTAGAACCGCATTCACCGTGGCAACACTTCTCGGACTTTAAGGTTCTAAGATACAGTGCCTAATATTCCATGTAATACATAGCCCACGAAAGATCAATTTTCCAGAAACAGTTAGGAGCAATGAAGCGAATGCCGTATTCAAGATAACGTTCTTAAGCTAGAAGTGTTCATAATACGAGACTCCAGCCAATTGTGATGTTGAGCATGATATTCGCAAACGCGGCTCGCAAAAAAGAAGTTAGCAAATTGCCCTCACAAATAAGAGAGTTGCGAATTTCGCCTCAGCAAGAATTATTTGAGTTAATAACATATATCAACATATCGCAAATATTAAATGGATACGTCTGCTACGAGTCAACTGCGCAAACGTTACATTTTTCAACAGATGGAGAGTGCACTGCTTAGTTGGGCGGTTCTGCAGAGGCATAATTTAAGAATTATTCCCACGTACTATGTAAAAAGTGCAAAAAATACGGCCGTTTATTTATGGATGCAGGTAAGTAAGCGCGAAGACTGAGGCTTGTCAGCGCTGTACAAAACAAAATAATAAAAGTAAAAATCGTGAGGATGCAGTCCGCTGAAGACAAATACGTAAGTCTGCGTAAGTAGCGAAGTGAGAACATGGCTTGCTTGTTTTGAAACCACTAGGATGCCGGTAGCCTCATGGTACCTCAAGCACTTTAATATAACTCAGTCCGTTAACGAAACTGATGTTCCTGCAGTGCTTCCTCACGGCTGATGCATACTGAACTGTCTTAAAACACACCGAAAGCTTAGTCACGATAGTCTGATTTGCTTTCACCAGTGTTTGCAATGGACAAAGTGTTTTCTCCCGACGGACCCTCTTTGCGCAGTCGTGCACCACTCAGCTATTTGAAACATGACCATCTTTCAGTTGCGAAACTATCATGTTACTTTATAACACACTTCTATATCAACAGAACCATGCAAGGATGATACAAAAACAAGTTCGCTCGTGGGTGGTGGCGTTACAACTTGCACTTCCTGCGAGCGAAGAATAGCCGCGTGATAGTTGTTATTGTGTTTTATGCCTGCGTCCTTGAGCCTCTTGACACTTTTCTTCGTGCTTGCTACTCCTTGTAAATACACCGTGTAAATAGTTCGCCTATTGCGCTTTCACGTAACATTTATTTGATGAAGGTGCGTGGTACTTCATCGGACGAAAGAACTTCGCAGCAGACGCCGCCTTGAATCTACCACCATGCCGCCAGTCCATGATACGTCGCGCCAGCTACGTTTAACAGCACCGCCTAGTTCTTCGCTCTCACACAACTCCGCGATTCAGATACCGTTTCCAGGGCAAACAGCGTTGACCTGGTTTAGTGGCTCAGCATGTACGAGCGTGTCAGCAAACACAATTACTGGGATCGGACTACTGGGGACGAGCTCCACCACTGGAAGAGCTTGTGCAGTCGTCGGCGTTACTTGGTATGAGGGATCACGTGGACTTAGCGGCCACGTCGGCTGCTTCGGAAGCCCCAACGCGAGCACAAAACGAAAGCTTAATGTCCCAGCTGTGCTGCCTTTTTGGTTAAGTGGGGAGGTATTTCCGCTTCGGGTGTGTGCTTGACAGTACTTGAAATCGCTTTGTTAGGTAGTGGTTGCGTCTGAAGGCGTCCAGTTTGGTAGGCTACTGCTCGGTGCCGAAGTGCCGGACGTAGACAGTGGAGCCCAGTGTCAGCTTTCAGACCTATCCGTAGGACGAAAAGCTGCGTGAAGCTTGGAACGCGAAACTCAGAACCGGCAAGCCGCCATCGGCTGCAACTCCTGTTTGCAGCAAACACTTCCCCGAGTAAAACATAGTTTCCTACAAAATTACTAGAGGAAACTGTGGCGCTGCACTCGTTGTCCTACCATGGGGATGATGGGAAGTACATGGATTTGTCTGATCTTCGTGCTTGTGGATTCAGACGTTCTTGTAGCTTTGTATATTAGGCTATATAAATCTTATTGTCGTATATTTCAGCGCAATCTATATTCTTCAAAGTGCAGAAGACGCCGGGAACGCGTGCAATTCCTATTAATTGCAACGATTGAGCTTGTCCAGGTGGCCAAATCGAAACGCGCCAAGCGTCTCAAGGCACTGGCATGCCCCCGATAAATACATAAGGGCGTTTCATTCGTTTGTAGACATATGCGTCCGTGGCTTGATGGTTTCAATATCAGGCTTCTGTACTAGAGTCCCTGTGTCCGAATCCTGCCGTAGGGCAATTTTAATGATGTTTATTTAATTATTTATCATGGAATACGCTGTTGAAAATGACGAGTTTCAAAAGTCACAAAGCCGTTTGAAACCAAAAAGGACGAAGTTTAGGCAAATCCATGTACTTCCCATAATTCCCATGCTGGGACAGCCGTTCTCGTTGCAGCTCCCGTAGACACTAGCGCCAGAGTTCCCTCTAATAATTTTTGTAGGAAACTCTATGGAGTAAAATACGGCGTCGGGCTTGCGATACTCGGTGAGTAGCAGATAGCGTGCACTGAGACGGTCGCACGCGTACGCAACCTGGCTAATGTCATGAAGCGTTGGTATATGAACTAGTTAATGGTAGATACTGGCAAGTTCACTGAAATGGAAAGGCCGCGGTAAAATAGGACCAATGAAATGTACTGCATTAGGGAAAAGAAGCAGCGGGTAAATGCTCGCAAGAAGACCGATAAATATACAGTGCAACGCAATTTTCCAAATGATTATATTGAAAAGTGCAGGACTCTGGAAGACAATAAAATAAACATACACTGAATCGCCGCGACGGGACATCGCCGTAGTCGGCGTCGAAGTGCCTAGTTATAGCGAAATTATTTTCGAACAGCTATGACAATGTCCACGCAACAATGGTTGCTTGTGTAATGTCAAATGATCATATGCTGAGGCCTCAAGCTCACGGCATGGTGCGAAAATGCGCTCGCAGCAAAAGTGAAACATTGTTCACGGACATGGGGCGCTATAACGTAAAACTATTCCAAACGTTTCTATTCCAATTCTGCTATCAGCCCTCCGCGATCGGTCAAAAACTTTTTTCGACCACCCCCAACTTCACCTGTCTGTCACGCGACGTCGCGAAAACCGCAATACCTCCCCATCTGATATGATGTGTACACACTGATTATGCATGATTTGACAGAAAAAAGAAAAACAGTTATTTCTGATTCGACCGCTTTTCGCCATTAGCCCTCGGCTATTGGTAAAAAGTTTTCGGGCTGCACCCACTTCACCTGCCTGTCACGCGACGTCACAAAACCGCACAAATTCACCGCGTCAAAGTGACGTGTACGCGATAAAGATGCATTAATATGCCGAACAAAACTGAATTTTTTTCGGAATAGCCGCAGGCTGCCCCGTTCCGAAAGGAATAAAAGATGGCTGCCGCCGATCGCTGAGACGCTGGCTACTCGCACCTGGCGGAGAGCATGGGTGTATTTGCATATAATAAAACTTCTTGCGTGACCGCGTAACGTTTTCAAGCACTTTCGGCACGTTTACTACCTCATTCAGCCAACTCTTCTTTGCTGAGGGTCAGTTTTAGCGTCAATCTTAAGCTTCCGTTGCATGCCGCCGCATTTTCGACCAGCCACCACAAGGTAAGTAAGGGAAAGCCGACGAATCGCAGACGCCAGCACCATCTCTTCATCCGGTTATCGATTTTCAGTGCACTGGCTCTGCCCCAGTGAATCCCTCTCCACTTGAGCGTTCTCCTCGCCTCTTGTCAGCCAATTAGATACAACAAGCCGCTGAGTGTAGGCAATGTTATTCGTTTTTCAAGCAAACAAAAGTGACCTCCTATGAACGAGGAGAGCGTTTGATTGGTCTGTTCAGGCAACCCTGCGGGTGACCGCCCGGTGCTTGCTTCGGTGGTTACGCAAATTTGACGTCAGGAAATCGGAATAGAAACATATTGGAAAAGTTTTACGTTATAGGGCCCATGCATGCACTCCGTTACCGCGAATCCATGCGATCGCTTCATTGAGGATTCCTTCTGTTACGCTCCATTTGGTTATGCCGATAACCCGCTATAAGAACATATTTCGCATAGTTCGCTCTCAGCGATTGCCGAACTTTCAGGCAAGAAGCATGTTCGGGTTACTCCAACGCAGCGACCGCGCACAGTGAGCGTTCACTGTGGTGTTCGGCGAAGAGACAGTGTCTGTTCCCCATTCGCTGGTTCCTGTTTGCCCAATACCAATATTCTGACAGTAAAATCTTCCTTCGTTTCTAGAGTACCTACAGAAATGTCGAGGACAGCTCCCGAATGGTGTTATTATCAATCACCGAAAGCCGAACCTATGAGAAGCGCGCCGCGTTATACCTGATACTGCGCAAGCGAGGCACTTTCGCCAGATGGCGACTCCGCAGCTCCTCGCCCCCAGTAATGCAGGCCAACGTCACATATTACCTCGGCGAAACACCTTGCGACTGGTTTTCGACCCACGAGGACGATATTACCAGCTGTAACACGTTCAAAAAGCAGCTCCGTGACCTTTTCGGCAACCCGTTTGGTCGATAGCTTGACGCCAAGAAACAAATGGTGGTACAAAGGCAGACGTCAACTTCGCCTTACTTGCCGTACATGCAGGACTTATTGGCCTTGTGTCTAAAAGCTGACTAGAAGATACCCGAAGCTTTCAAGATTGCCGACATTTGGAGGGTATCGCAAACGATGCATTCAATATGCTCATCGTCACCAACGTGGCCACTGTTTGCAGTGTGATCAAAGAGTGTCGTCAACTAGATTAAGAGAAATGCCGGCGCATCTCACGTCATTAAGAGCGTCTACACAATACCGCTGCACCGTCGTCCTGCGATGCAACTCCTTGCCAGCTAACCCCATCAGACGATGTAAAGCGCATCGTATGCCGAGAACTCGGGGCTGCGTTTCCGTCTTAAAAATCAACTATCCGGCTCAATCCGGCTCTTTGATTGATCAAGGCGATTGTTCGCCAGAAGTTTGTGAACAGTGGCATCCTCTCTACTGTTTGTGCGATGAACACTCCTGATGCCGCGATAGTCTCTGGCAGCCCTCGTTGCGGAGCGTGCGCTCTTCATCTTTGCAAAAACTCGTCGGAATGGAGAAAATCCGATGATAAACCTATCGGCTTCCGCTGCAGCCGGGTTGGACATATTGTTCGCTATTGCCGCTGTCAGCCCATTTACCACTCTGGTCCCTTGCGCAGTGCATGCCGCCATCTGCCCCGCACCGAATCCTCTTCACCCAATGTCTACGAGGGATGTAGCCGCTACGCCAGGTCGCCTCCACCGCATCGCCGTCCATCTCGTTCGCCGAGTCGCCGTCGCGTTTCGTCACCGTCCTTTAGGCGTCGCTTCTCGCCAGAAAACTAGATTGCGCAGCTTCTGGAGCTTAAGCTGCACTGTCGACCTTGACCCAAAATCACATGTTCCTTTAGTGCCAACCGGAACACTTTTGATGTCCACGATGATGAGAGCTTTGATTCATATTAGAGTGCACGTTTCTATCATGGGTGCCAATTATTGTCGCCGCATGAAGAGAATCTTTACACCTCCCACGACCAGTGTCGTACGTGTCGTTGACAGTGCGACAGCTCGGGTTGCCATTGCTGGTCGCTAGGCCATAGCTATTTTTGCAGGACCTTGCGCAGTGTGCTCACGACCTCATACTTGAACTTGCTTTCCTTTCTGCCCATTCCGCTCTGATGGATTACTCCACCAATGTTCTCTACCTTGAACTGCCTCGCCTCTGTGAACGCAGTGGCCCAACTCCCTGCGGCTCGCCTACATTGCAGTGATTTTCTTCGCCTACCATCTAAAACTTTGAAGTATGTCGAATTTTCATGTTTGCCAGTTGTTCCAAATAGCAACTACGTGACGCATCTTACTGACGTCCTGCTCATGCACGCTATCGCTTCACCCTACGCGATCCTGAGCATTGTGCCTAATGGAACTAGTCTTTCACTTGTGAATTTTGGCTTCATCAAGCAAGTATTTCCACGGAGGCTATCTGTAGCTCCCCTTTGCCCCCTGCCAGACTTTCAGCTACAAGCTTTTGTACTGGTTGCTACATCTATTCCAAATTGTACTACGACGCCGACTACTCATGGCAGCGGCAAAATTCGCAGCATGATCGCCAATAAGCTTCCGCCTGAGCACACTGAAACCGAGTTTGGGTCAGGCGTTCGTTGTCGCGGATCGCATACACGCAGGCGATGCCAGCCCTGTTCACCGGCTCCATTATTGAGTGTCTACGTCTGAGGGAAGCATCATCCAGTAGGAAGTCAACAAGATGCTTGCGAAGGGCATAATCGAGCCATCATCCAGTCCCTATGCATCGCTTGTTGTTTTTTTTAAAAAATCACGATTGATTGTTGCGATTTTCTGTGGAGAGAGAGAGAGAGAAGTGGTTCTTGTGGGGAAAGAGGAAAGGCTAGCACTATTTCTGCAACCCATGCGGGAGCACGGCTCAGTGCCAGCAGGGTGGGGAGATGGGATTAAAAGAGAGAGAGGGTAGGAGGGAGAAAGGCAGAAGGACGTCCTAGCAGCATCAGAGTAGCCCGGCAGGGAGGGCCTAGTGGATTCGACCGGAGGAGTAGGCTGGAGGTAGACCGCATAGGAGGTGGCCCAGTAGAAGCGAAGTAGTGGCGAATGAGGAAGAATCCACACCTCAGCAACATTACGCGGATGCTTACCCCTTACAACTAATTGATGATGCCCTATCTGTTTGGTGCCTCGTCTCTTCTACCGACCTCCGATCGCTATATTGGCAGATTGCTGCGGACCCCATGGGCCGCGAGAGAACGGCTTTTCTAACACCATCTGGGCTTTACTATGTCAAGGTAATGCATTTCAGTCCGTCTAATGCTTCAGTCACATTGGAGCGATTGATGGAAGCTCTGCTTTATGGATTCAATTGTTAAATGTGCTTTTGTTATTGGGACAACGTGATTGTGTTTCGAACACTCCCCGAACGCCTCTTAGTGATTCTTGACGTGTTCCACAGTTCCAGATTTTGGTGAATTGATCAAACTAGCTTTATGATCATCGATGAATTACGATAATTTGCCATATTGTGGATGCTGCCTGCGTACAAACTGACCCAGAAAAAATTTGAGCCGTGAATGGCTTCCCTGTGCCCAAGTCCTACCAAAGATGTTCGCAGCTTTGGGGGACCCTGCTCCAGTTTTTGAAGGGTCATGACGAATGTTGCAGTGATTGCGAAACCGCTCGTAAATCGTAAAGAGGTGCCTTTTACCTGAGGTGCTGCACAAGCCGCGACATTCTTCTGGTTAACCACACTCCTCGCAAAACGTACCGTTAAAGCCCACGGGATAGGCGCTGTCCTGGTGCCTGGCGTGAACGTGAAGCGAATTGCGCAATCGCTCATATCAGCAGGATGCTGTCCTTATCGAAGCGAAATTATTCAAATACAGAACGTGAGTGCCGCACTCTTCTTTGGGAAGTTGCAAAATTTCCCCCCTATCTATTTCGTCGTGCATTTACAGTGGTCGCCGACCACCATGTCCTTTGTTGGCTCGCCTCTTTGAAGAATCCTAGGGGCTGACCCACTCGATAAGCAATGCGCCTGCAAGATAACAGCTACACGGCGGCATACAAAAAACTCGCATTTTGTCCCGCTACCGCGCGGTCAACGGTGACCTCTTCGCGAACTCAATCCCTTGATTCTGTCGTTTCCGTGAGCCAGGTCCTTAATGTCGCCGAAGAACAGCGTCAGGATGTCTAGTTAAGGAAAATAATCGAGCACCTGGAATCCTTTCCCAACGACCTCTCTTTGCGCATATTGACCCCAAAGAATGGTAGCTTATATCGGCGTAAAGTATACCCTGATGCACCAGATCTTCTTCTAGTTATACATCACTTGACCTTGCCTACCCCACTCAGCGTGGCATTATGTCAGCGCCTGCGAGCTCTATCAACGCCAAAAGAAACCTTCGGCGCTTCCTGCTGGGTATCTTGGTGCCCACCGGTGTCCCAGCTTACCCCTACTTCACAGTCGGTTTGGACATTCTTGGATTCTCTCTTACATCGGCCTCCGGGAACAAATGATTTGCCGTCGCTACCGATTACGTGACGCGCTACCCAATGGCACGAACGCTGGCGGGCAGGTGTGCTGGACGTGGCACACTTTTCCTCCGCGACGTAATTTTAGTACACGGTGCCCCATGTCAATTACTGACTGACCGAGGGCGTACCTTCCTGTGGAAAGTCATCGACGATATCCTGCGCTGCTGCTCCATGCAGCACAACAAGATCACCACGTCATACCATCCCCAGACAAACGGACTCAGCGTGGGAATCAGACCTTAAGAGACCTGCTTTCAATGTGCCTGTCGGCTGACCACCGTGATTTGGATCTTGCATTGCAATACGCGACGTTCGCATATACTACCTCCCGCCACGATGCTCCTAGATACTCTCTATTTTACCTTTTTTTTTCGGACGGGAGCCAACTTTGCTGTTGGACACATTTCTTTCATACTCTGCAAGTCCGACTAGAGAATTTGCGTGTGACGCTATTGTACAGGGTGATTACCCGAGGCAGATAGCCCGTACTAGACTTGCCGCTTCCCAAGAAAATCAGAAATGCCTTTTGCTCTTATACCTCAAGCAAAACAAGCGTTTTGATCCAGGTGCACTCGTGCTACTTGGACACCCTTCGCAGCGTGTCGGCCTGTCTGAAAAGCACGTTACTCGCTACACAGGCCCATATCGGGTCCTTCGACAAGTGACTGACGCCACGCAGGAGATAGTGTTTGCCAGCCCCACAACCTCTTTTGTTCCGTTGTCCAGGAACGTCGTCCACGTTTCGAGGCTTAAGCCTTACCACGCTTTCTCTGCTGTTTATCCTTAGTATTGGCGGGCTGCCTGATGTTAACATGCCTCATGCTATGCCTTATTCGCAGAAGATGATGCCGACACTTGGATTTAGTGGAACGTATCCATAAGCGCCCTCTGCCTGATCCGAGGACCACGATGTGCCTTGCTTGATGCTGCCTGGCTTCCGTGTCGGCAAGTACTTGCTACCTTTTTAGATACACTGTGTAAATAGTTTACCTACAGTGCTTTCACGTAACAATATGTTCCAGAAATCAGTACACACCTATCAATTCATCACTCAACGTGTTCCCTTGTTTCAAAACAGCTGACGTGAGCTGCGTCGGGCACGTTTTTTTACATGCTACTCGCGCTTTGCTTTGTGTATTCGTTCTCACAAATTGTAGCCGCCAGATATTCAAAGAAACATACCGTGGTCTTACCACTTGCAGATTGCTTTCCTTCCATTTTATTGATGTGCCCATGGCGTGACCAGCACAAATATCCGGCGATATTGATGCGGCAATAAGCCAAATAGCGACACGCTTACACAAAAAGCCTTTACGCAAAAAAGACCGTCTGACGATGTCTATCAAGCGGTATTATGCGTGGCATTCACACAATGTAGCAACATGCCGTAAATCCACCCCCAAAACATATTATTCATGAGCCGTGTACTGCAGCAGCGGTTCTTTATCTTCTACTCATCTGGGTACGTTGCATCCCCTAGCGGGGCGCTGCTGAAGTACCCTCCGGCACTGCACTGGTGGCGCAGCGTTAAAGCGTCGGGCTGTTGTGTTTATAGCCTGTACCATCTATTGGCGTGCACGAGGTACCGCGTGAAGTCCTCCGTTTATCGATCCTCTGACATTGCTGCCTATGGAAAGGCTGTTGTGTGTAAACGCTGAGATTTATTCCCTATGTCAGCACAATCCCTCAAGGCACCATTGGAAAGCATCCGTATGCCGTCTTGGAGCTACCTGTGTGACGTAGGTGCGATTCCGCCGATAACCATCGCAAATTCTCAGTTGTTTTATTTATTTGGAGAGCAGCGGAAGTAGGCTAGGTAGGTTGGCACAAACTGGCATAATTAGCTTCATAATCACAATTACAGAAAATAAAATACCAGTAATCAGGCAGCCGTTGGCCACCGTTGCCAGTACGCAAGGTAATGATGTGTGAAAATGCACTAATTGACAATTGTCTTAAATTCAAGAGGGCAGATATGTGTATCATGGCCTGCGAAAGCAAAATATCACGTATTTTAAACTATATTCTATTTGTTTCATGTCATGGATGTCGTTACAAGATAACAGTTCAGAATACGAAACATGGGAGTCGTGTTGCTGACCCAGCAGGAACTTGTTAGTAGTTGTAAGATTGGGATTCTTTTAGCGAGAAGTGGAACTGATCTACCGATTGTGTTTACTCATTTTCATGCACAGAGATGCCTCAAACAAACATAGGGAATATCACTGCCTGGGGGTTTTGTAAATGCTGCGTTGACACCACATGGTTTGAGTGAATCCGAAAGGATCTGGAATGATATATCGTAAACTCCGTGCGACCATTATATCAAGTGGGATATTGAGCATGACGCATGCATTCGAATTATTGGTTTTCGCCGTCACTGTCTTCGGTAAGTTCGCTCACTACACAAGACTTCTATATTGGCATTACAGAGTTTATTTATTGACTGTTACTATAAATTAATACACTCTCACAAGTTTATGAGGCGTGATAAATCACAGTGCTAAACGATATGGATGTACGTACAATGGACCACACAAAATGATGTGAAGGTTGAGAATACCGGAATGGGAGAAAAAAAGCTTTGTTAGAGTGACTTCTCTTACAATGATGTCAGCATGTCCTTATAAATATTTTCAGTACATGTACATTAATTTACAGTATTGCTAGATGGAGACAGAGAGTGTAAACTTTAGTACCGGTACACCATAGTGAATAAATGGTAAATACCCATTCTAGGTTGTTGCTTTGCTTTAAAGTGTTATAAATTGGAATTCACTGAGCCTGCTGTAGCCAATAGGATATGCCGTCTAATGTTCTGTTGTTTTAGTGAAATTCGGAAATCTCAAGGTGAAACAGACAGGGTGAGACAGGCAAGCACATTTTTGTGTCTCTGTGATAAGGTTCCTAACTAGCCACTTCATCTGCTTTTAATTCTATTTACTTCACTAGCGGCAAATAACACAGCGCGAAAATACTGCTTGAGGCCGAAAGCGCCTGGCAGCACATGTGGCGGAGGCCCGTTTACATCGTGGTATTTCGATTCCAACACCCGCGAATGCAAAGCGTTCATCTTCGGTGGATGCAACGGGAACCTGAACAGGTTTTCTTCCGAGAGACAGTGTCAGCGATGGTGCTTACGTGAGTGCAAAATGCCTCGCATTCTTCTCTCATAGTAACTTCATAAACATAGAATCATTTTTTAATAACTTTGCAAAAATAAAATACGGGATTACTTTTAGGTGACATGTGTGTATTGAGGTATCCCTCATCTGGAACTTTCAGTACGGATTAGTTGTTGTTTTGTCAATAACTAAATAAATAACTATCTGCCAATCAGGAAACGAAATGTACATTATGTTTTTAATGCGCGTGTTTCTAAGTAATTTTTATTTTGTTTGTGATGATCCATCATTACTGTAAATCTCTCGTTGTTGCTGGAAAAACTACAGCATGCACTTCATCCTTACCTCAGTAATAGTGAATTGTTTTAAACACTTCTAATTGCTACACCTTATGATTCTCTTCTTTTTCCATCGTTTATCACATAAATCTTCGAAGTTCCTATGAAGCTTCTGCATTGTATATATATAACATCTGTTAAATTAAATATAAAGGCAATGTGCTCGATGGTGGTGTTTTATTAGCCACGTAAGATCCTGTAACATTCAAGATGTGTGAAGCGAGAAGCGCTGTTTATTGTGAGAAGCGAGGCTCTGTTAGCCATAACAAGCGTTTCTTTTTCTGCTTGAATGACCCACTATATAACACGGTGAAAGCATCACTCTATATTTGTGTGGCATTATCATGTCGTACGCCGCACACGAAGAGGTAATAAACATCCTCTCTCACCTGGTGGTGAAGGCGATGTCAGTAGCGCATTACATTTTGCACTGTGTACAGTGTAGGTGATTACTACGTATCCTTTTATTTCATGCTGTAATTCTTTTATGGTTTATCCTTGTGTTAGCTTAAGCGACTCGCTCATTATTTGCATTCTTTTAATGCTAAATAATGAATTACGGAATACGAAGACAAGCACGTGCTTTACGTATAGCATTCATGATAAAATTCCTGTTATCGGATCGCCAGCTGTTTAAATGTAAGAGCACGAAGCCTCTTTTGGCTATAGTTGGTGAGGCAGAAAGCTAATACACACAGACTTCCGACCCATAATTACAAATACGGAGGCATCGAATGAAGCATATGCTGTTTACTTGAAAAATGTTGAAGAATACATAATAACCTTGCCTGTTCAAGGGGGTGTGCTATATGTTGTCTAACCTCTTGCTTCGTTTCCTTAAGCTACTCTACATGCATCCTGACCAAAAGGCGGGATACATGGTTGCAATACTCTGGATACCTGTATTCGCTGCGAGAACACAAGATGCACGAAGGAGCTAAATGACGCGTGCCTTGCACTGTACATTGTGTCAATTCTTTTAATCTATCATTAACCAGCGTAAGCCTCTTCTCAAGGGAGGTGCTAAGGCGCTACGTCATTGCATCAGGTCGATTTATCCAGCTTCAAGAAGTGGGGTGGTCAGTATTCAGGAGGATGCCAGCATTACCCCACTGTAAAGCAAGCGAACATAATTTGGCGCTCATATGTAAGGTAGAATTTAACTGATAAACAAAAATGACGCATACGCGGTCATTTTATATGGTTGGTGACAACGTGGTGTCTTGCGCGAGGCGGCAGAGCCCTTCGTTAAAGGCACGCGTTATTTTTTAGGCAATTCCGTTCGAGGAAAACATGCCCGGTACAGGCGCTAGTAATTCTGTGCGCTACAATGTTTGAATGGCGAAGGGTTGTAGATATAGGTGCAAACTCCAAACATACTTCGGCTGGCGCTGCAGAATAAGTTCTAGCTGCGATGGTAGGATTTTTATTAAGAAAGCAGGAACGTAGCTACCAAAGAGGACGAATAGGTAGTTTGTCGCATATTGTTCGAGATCCACGAGGCAGACGTATTACAGAAAAAAAAATCACAGCACAGTAGATAATGAATGACGTATTGGTGGCGATAGAGAGGACATATATTGGCAGGTTTTCGCCGGCATTCCCGTCTTGTGATCGCGGTGTTCGCGTAAGTGGGTGGAGAAGCTGTCGGTCAGTGTTTTAATATCCGATGACGAGTTCATCTCTGTGGTAACGCAAATTTTTTGTGCTCGGGCCTTGTCGGTTCTGGTGGTAACAAGGCAACTGAACAATGCTATGTTGGTGCTGGCGAAAATCAACAAAAGTTTTTGATCTCAGATAACTGAAAACGCCCTTTCAGAGAAAATTTTAAGGTCGGCATCTCGTAGGTTTTTTTCGTTGATAACGACGACAAAAGGGAAGTAAGAGAGGTAAGGGAATGCAAAAACCATCTTGACATGACTCCTCGCCCAAAATTACGTTCTAGCACTAGAGTTCCGTGAATGCTGCAGAGATTAGCTATCTTAAATGCATGACGCTTAGGCGCTTGGACTGCAGCATCATTTACCTCAATGTTGAGAATCGCACTTGGAATACTGAATCAAAATATTCCGCCAAATTTATAATAACGTCATTGAAAATGTAGGAGTTACCCGTTATATTTCTTCTATTTTAGAATTCTGCAAATAATAGGTATAAAGAATTGAGACTGGACTGAAAAATACTGCCTGTCACCGGAGGGAAGCGAAATCATTACCTCCGCATTACACGTGCAGGTCATTTGAAGGACATGAAGCTACGTCGGGGCTCTGACTACGTATATATATATATATATATATATATATATATATATATATATATATATATATATATATATATATATATATATATATATATATATATACGTATAGGGTTTTGCGTGCGTGCGTCGGCTAGGTCTAACCCGGGTAGGGATGTCTGGCACTGTCTGACTCTTGCCCAGGCAAATCTACTAAAACTACCCGAGTACCCAAGAACAACAATAGGACGTGGGAAAAGAGGACGTAAGTTCCCGACCATTTGCACCATTGCTGTCTGAGCATAGTGTGTTAGACTGCGGTGATATTCTTGTCATGCCGTCTTGTTCATGCAGCCTTCGTCACCCTGCCAGTTTTGTTCGCATTCTTATGTCCTAGTCTTTATGCTGCCGGGACGTCTACCAAACCATGCCCACTAATTTCTGTTGCCGCCAACAATCACCATACCAACGTGAGCAGTAACGTTTTGTAGATCTATTAGTGCATCCACTTCAGCTGTTCACAGAAGCTCTTTATTTACTTATACAATAATCGAGGTTTTTGCGACATTTTTTTAATATGTCTGCATAAGGGATAACAAATATTGCTTATTGACGTTTTTTTAACCGGTTACTGCTACTTTTCAGCTGGAATTCCAGAGAACCCGGTGTGTAGCTTGGATCAAGTTCAAGGACACGGCATAGGCCACTTTTTCGCCTGGTCATATGACTCCAAAGCAAACTATTGCAGTTTATTTATGTACAGTGGATGGGGCGGCGATTCTAACAACTTTGGAAGTTGTTTTGAGTGCATGAACAGATGCAGCGGTACGTATTCAGCTGCGAAATCTTCTTCACTCTTTTTCACCTGATGGCGATGTCATTACTATAAGGTTTGGTAAACTTGAGCAATAAATACAAGGCTATTGCACAAATATCATGCCACGAGGCAGGAACACATGAGGTCTCGAAGGGCGGCGGGCTGCGGAAAACAACAACCGTGAATTGAGCGCCAATGTTCTATGCACAAATTGGAGACAGGTTAGCGTTATTCGGGGTAAAAAAGACCGCACACAACCGCTCAGTGGTTTCAGCACGTACTCAATGGTGAAAAGCTTTGTGAAATGTTTACAATAAAAGTAGGCACAGAATGCTCATCAACGTATCAGTGCATGTGTTGGGCGGTCGAATACTCTAAGACAACTGAGCTCTCTCTCACTGCGGTGTAGCGACAGGCTGAGGCGCGCAATGACAGCCGAAATTTAATGATAAAACGATGGCATTACTGACAGCATCAGTCAAATGATATTGCGCGTTGAAAGAGAGAGCATGGTTACTATTCCTATTGGAATACTCCCATATCGGCGAACCCCGGCAACTCTTACATTTTACGTTTTACTTTTGTTCTTTGGCAATACTTATGAATTTCAGAGACAATTTATGCAATATTCTACGTTCTAAGAGTTGCATGGAGCATATAGTTTAGTCAGTTCTTTTCGCAAGCATCTGACACACTTTGGTCATGACTTGTATGTGTTACAAGAGACGGCAGAACTCGTACGTATTGCGCGATGTCATATATATATGACATTGCGTATATCATATTTCTTTATTAAAACATGCCCGACCAAATTTTTCGAAACATTACAGTTTTTGTAGCCCATAATGTCCCAAGGGTTCTGTGCCTTTCACTAGAGTTGGCGATTGAAAATACATCAAGCCCATATCTGTGAAGATCAGATGTGTCCTATGGTAAATGGCCAAACACGAGACAACAAATGAGATGTTTAAGTAAATACTATGCCTGTTTATTCCGAAATCAGCCAAGGAAGACGACATAAGATGCTGTGCGTATCTGGTAACACGTCCAGCCATGAGCAGCACAGGATCATAGTCGGTGAAACACAATAAATCAGTGGAGCAACGCGTATAATGTGGGGTTACCCTGTATCAGATGACGTGTGGGACGGCCACCGTTATGCGTCCGTGCGCCAAGAAAACATATATCGGCAGGATAAACACGACATGCTCATTACGTCAACGGTAAATTGGTTTAGGGATCCCATAAAGTATGAAGCAGTGGAGAACTGCTTCAACGCGCTTGCGAATGTTTGCGAAGGGCTCGCATTTTAGCTTTGCTTCTTAGTCTACAATTACCCACGCTTTGAGAAATACGGGAGCACACTGCTCCCTGGAAAGCTCTTTACTATTTGCCGTATCAAATAATCTTTCCGCATGGTCCTGCTTAGGGGGGGCATTATTGAAAGAACGTCGAAGTTATTTCGTTGTGGAACTTGGTATGCAACGCGTGCGCGAAAGGGAGCGCTCGAATGTGTCATCAGATGTTCATTATGGCAAAAAAAAAAGTTTCACCTGTCTGCCCTTGCTGTTTTTTTCTTTTTCAGGAAATGAACACGCTGCGCAAATCTGCCGCATTCTGAATTACGATATTATGGCTTACTCCTACAAAGGACTTCAATTCAGCTTTCCTGGAATTAAATGAACAGCTTGAGAGTACTGAAATAAACAAATAAATAAATTGATGTCGCAAACGCACTGCCCCACTTCCAGTTTTCACCCGCAACGGGTTCGTCAGGACGCAAAGAGGCACAGAGTAAATTATTCAGTACGTGCCTCGAGCGTCCAGTCACACGGCAACTGTGCGTGTATACATTGACATCTCTCGCACTCGAAATAAAAAACTGTGTGAGGCGCATGTTGAGCCACAGAAAGCTGTATTTGGAACTCTACAATATCTTCAGTGACACTTTTCATCGAAATATACTATTTATGAACTGTAATAATTCATTAAAACTTATTTTGTATGTAGGCTGAGTGCAAAAAAAAATATCTGAATATCTACGAGCGGCGGCAAACAGATTACCTTGGCTCGGTCCAATAACTTATATTTATATATACTTAAATGTTGGTGCATGATAGTTGGGACACCCTGTATATCACATAGCGTCCTCAACTATACTATCACCTCTTGTCTTTGGCGCCAGCGTTCTACGTCGGTGTGGAGCACAGCGTAGAGCTTCCTACAAATATTGCCAGTGGGAGTAGGAAGCATTCTGGTTCTGCCGGCATGAAAATGGGGTTAGCAGGTACATATACATATACTTCGTGCTTTTGCATTCAACTAAATATTTCATTTTCTAAAGGAATCATTTTGATGAACGTCTAGCGAAATAAATACAATAATTACCGATGGTTATGGTTATCTACCTTTAGAAAATTTTCACTGCTTTCCTAATTTATTCCAGTAGAAGCAGATAGTGCTAACTTACTGCAAAGAGGCAAACAGCACATGTTTACGGACCGCCGTTGTTAAGGAGGGATGCTTTTATTGCAAATCGCCTAAAGCGTAGCGAGATGTGGGCTTAGGATACAAAAAGCACCGATGAACCTTGAAAGCACACGGATTTAATCGTTGCGTGGGAGCCCCTTGCAACATCGACTACTTTCACGAAAGGCGTTTGCTGAGTGCCTAATGGGTTTACTGGGCGACATCACATATAACAATATATAGGAGACGAAGGCAATTTTCAGTATCTTTGCAAGCGAACAAGAAAGCATTCATGATTGGCAGCGCCCCTCTAGAGCCTGTCGAGGAGTACCTATATCTAGATCAGTTAGCTACAGGAGATGCTGAACCTGAGACGCAAATTTGAAGACAAATAACAACGCCTTGGAGTGCATACGGCAGGCATTACCCAATCATGAATGGGAGCTTACTAGTGTGATTGAAAAATAAGTCTAAAACCATTACATTCTACCTTGCTAAGCTAGGCGGCAGAAACTTGCAGGTTAATAAAGAACTCGAAAACAAGTGAACGACTGCGCCAAGGGCAATGGAATGAAAAATGTTAGGCAGGACGTTAAGATACAGGAAGCGAGCAATGTAGATATCTGATAATCTAGTTGTTAATAGGAGAAAAAAATTGAGGTGGGAAGGCTATACAATGGCTAGGGAAGAAAACCGCTTAACTATTAGGATTACAGAATGGGTTTCCATAGAAGCGAAGCGCAGTCGAGGAGTGCAGTAATTAGGTGGGCTGACGAAATGAGAAAATTTGCAGGCGCAAGTTTGAATTGGCTAGTGCCGGAAAGAGGTAATTGGAAGACACTGGGAAAGGTCTTCGTCCTAGAGTACATTTAAAAACAGGTCAATGATAATCACGCAGCAACCAGTCATAGTATATCTGTGCTGTTATTGCAAATAAATTCGGCCATTCTAGTGCATGCACGTTCTGGCACACCGCGGTCACTTACACGGTCGTTTTGGAGAGAGTCGAGTTGTCCAGAGATAGAAGAGAGACCGTCACACTTTGCCTTTACATTTCCGGTTCGTTGAAGGTCTGTCACTAAGATGTCTGTACCGTCATTGAGCAGGAGCAGTTGTCTTGATCCGTGTTGCGTGGCGTACCGCCTACCCCCATTTTCTACGTATTATTTTTTGAATGTATTGCTGCTGCTGTGGTCGGGTGTGTAAGTTAGCGCTGCTGACCAGCAGTAGGTATGGGGTAGACAGACTGCGGTCCATGAGATTCTCTGCCGTGCTATGACCACTGGGCACTGGCGTCGTTCAATATGACAGCAGTGATTTGTACGGATCGCTTGTTTTATTCAGTGAACTTTTCTGTATGTTACCTGCAGCTTCGAAGAGGCGTTTGCTTTCCAGATATCGTGGGCTCGACGTGCCATGCAGGAATCCATAGCCTGTTGCAACTGTGAAAAGGGAGAGCTACTGCACTACGAATACGACTGCACTGTAAAAACTGCCAGTCATTATCCCTGACGACCGCATGCGTTATTTTATGGCGTGCAATATTCGATTCGCAGTCGTTTACGGCGGGTTCACTGTATAAGAATAATAATTGAACTTGAAGCAACATGGATCTCATCTCCATGTCCCTCGAGGAAAAGTGGCCTCCGCTATGAGTGATGATTTGAAAGGATCAAGTTATCTATCAAAAACTTTTATAAGCGAGTCTAGTATAGAGAATTACAAGTAACAACTAAGCACCACAACAGAAACAGACCCGTAACTATTTTCTGCAATGGTGTCTCAGAAAATGCAGCAGGAATTAAAGGTCGCTTTTTGTTGTTGGTGTGCTGTAAACACCACATCCTGCTTTTCTGGACACGTACCAATTAGCGCCCCATGTGGCCCCGGCGTGAAGCTAGCTCGCTTGTAATCGAACGAGCGAGTTTTTCGCGAATAACAAAAGCGGCAGGTCGATTATTAAAAAAGGAAAGTGACAAACATGCTCTGGAAGACAACCAACACGAGCCAAATGCAGGAATCACGCTGTGGCGAGGAAGAATTTTGGTCTCAGAGCTGTTAAAGATTCAGCAATGGAAGCCTATGAAAACGACGAAAATTTGTACTGAATTTTTGAGACAAAAACGGTCGTTCTCATGAAACTACGTCGTCTATCGTAAAGCCGCTGTGGCGTGCGTAGTCCGGAGACTCAGTTTTCGATTGATGCCGATTTCGACTCTCTACAGTAGGTGGAACACTGTTCCCAAAAGCGATTTTTGAAACAGCGTTGTGCAACTTCACGTGGTATTTATAAATATCTGAGGGTATCACTTGAGGAAACGGTGCAAGCCATGGCCGAATCGTTTAATTGCTCGCCCCTATCGTTCCGCGTCATGCTGGCAGAGGTTCGATGCCGTCTTCGTGGTACCTTCTATTTAACGCCACGTAGGACTGACTTCGACACCCTCCCACAAGATGGCCGATACACATAACTCAAGATTTCGTTTTAGTCTTCCGTGGGCAGCATAAAAACAAGTATGTGCACGTGTTTGTGTTACGTAACAAAATACTATCCTGCGTTGTAGCATGGACATACTCGGGAATTCTGGACATTGTACTTTCACCATGCTGTGGAAGTTCACGCCAATGCACATGCGTAACTGAATGGGCAAAATTGTAAGCAATTTTGTTTCTATATAATAGCCGAGTACCAAAAAAGTTTGAACTGTCTGCGCCAAGACGGACACCCCTTGTAACAACGCATGCATTTATGTCACTTAGTCTGAACATTGGTGGTGCATGAAAGCAGCGTTTTGGTCGGGGATGGGTGGTTATGTTACACGACAGGAGCAAATGGTTTCGCACCCTCTCAGGAGAGGGCACATTGGCTTGAAGAAGCGCGAAATTTAAACCATGAAGCGATTTATAACAACAGGAGTTTTCAATGGTCATTGCAGAGCGAGTGTCATTCAGTTTATTTGCAGGCGCATGTTTTTGTAAGGCAACAGGGAAGGAGAGGCAGTGTATATGGGTGCTCACACCTTGAGCGTGCTTGCGTGGGTACTTGTATTTGCGTGAGCGCGCGTGTTTTTCTCTCACTATTTGAACATGCGTGCACACGAGTGCGTGCATACGTGAGCGAGCATGCGCGTGTTTGAGTGTGCGTGCAGTTCCGTGTGCGTACGTGCTTACATTTCTTACGTGTCTGCACGTGTGAGTGCGTGTATATGCGAGTGCGGGCGAGCATTTGTATCTCTGTGTGTTTGCGTTTGTGTGCGTGGGAGGAGCGAGCGAGCTAGCGAGCGTTATTCCCCTTACACGTACTCTTGTGGATGAATGGGGTTTAGGGTTTATTTAAATTCATATTTAAGTCGACGAGGCAAGAACGAACGACATTGCATTTATAGCATTATCTTCTTTTAAAAGTGAAATCACTAATCACGAAACACTACTTTCGCACTGTAGCTCAGTGTTTAGCCGGTCCATCTGTCACGTGCACGAGACTAAACGAACGAGAGTTAGCTTTCCCATAGGTTTCCTATGCAAAGTTTTGTTTCAAAGGAATGATCACCAGAGAAAAATAAAGAGCTTTATTGAGGCGAAAATATGGTTAGGGGGGCCGGACGGAGGGTCCTCAATCCAGGACTCCAGTGGCCACAGCATGCACAAAGGTATGAGTCGCCGTTGCGCCTATACTCGCCTACCGACGCAGATCGCTTTGAAGATAGAGCGTGCGCGGCCACGCATTGCGAAATTGTTGGTGGAGTACAGCACCGCCCCTCCAAACCCGGGGTCTTTTCGCGCGATCGAAGACGGTACGTTTCCTCCCCGCTTTTCTCACTTCCTTGCACGTGATGGAGCCGTGATCGTTCGATCCCCACGTGCGCTTTCACTCATGACGACTGCGTTATCTCCTTGACACTTTATACCGAACATCACGGCGACAGCAACGGCCAAGAAGGGTCTGTACTGTCCTTGTAATTGCTACCACAATAGAAAGATGCGGTGGATTCTTGTTCTTGCAATGCTGTTATGTTTAATACGTTAAAGCACAAAATATATGGTCCTTGGTGTCAGTTTCTAATGCAAAACAATAAAGGCAAGTCCACAAGTAAAGGTACAGAATTGTACTTTGATAATGATCGACTCCGCGTGACGTCACTACCAAATTATAATGACGGTATGTTCTAATGTTGTTGTCTAGTGTATTGTCCATTTCCCCGAGATCCCCTATACCCTATTGATAATATAAAAAATTGATGCATGGCAAGTAGAACAACTGCAAAATGTTGTAATCGTGTTTCCCAATATGACTGAGAAATTCTTTTTTTCGTTTGGCGTTCCAAATTTATTTAGCGAATCTACGTCTCATACTACGAAAGACGCCTGAATTTAGATTATAAGCGCTGGACCTTTAGAAACTGCTCATTTATTTTGAATTTCCTCCGCGGTCGTCTCAGGAGCTGAACCGGAAGGGCTCCGCAATAAACGAGAGTGCCACTCCATGCTAGTGCACTAATACACAATAGCACGATATCAAAGGTAGGGTTCCACGGACACACGCACATGTAAGGGACCGTAAGGGGGGAAGGGCGGAGGAAAGGAGGTTGTCGGTAACTTTGCCGGAACATCTACAGGCTACATTGAAAAGGTCGCTCATATCATGTAACCCAGTCCTACGATAATACCCCATTCAACACCGGACTTCAAATGTTCAGAGTGCGCAGCTACGTAGAGTACCTCAAGAGAGAGAGACTCCTACCCATACGTAAACACCTCCTTAGGCCCCTGACACTGCGTAGATGCATGGCAACATTTATCAGTATTTACTGGCTACTCAGGTCACTACCCCAAGATCACACACATGTGACAGACTTTTCTAGACTAAAGAGCAGGCATAAATATTACTGCCTGCATCTGAGGCACATTCTGTAAATCCTTCTGCGTCGTAAATCTCCAACAGCTGTTATCGCAGTGTTAAACATCTGCAAATAGATGAAACCAAAGGACATCTGAAAGCAGATAACTTTTGAAACAATGAGAGGACATTCTGGCTAACGGAGGACACCTTGCCACATTGCGCGCTTTCGTGTATGGTGAAGATTTTTGGCGTCCCCTTTAGAACAACATGGTGACCAATAGTCGCCTAGACTGCTTGAGTTAATCCCGTATACCAGGCATGTTTTTTAATTCTAGCATTCTTTTACACGTCTGCTTAACCAATTCTTTTCTTCCTAGGAACTTCTCTATCTACCTTGTACCGGTACCTGTGCCTGTAATGGGTAATAAACTGAAAAATAATAATAAAAGAAAAAGAATAATAAACCGAAACTGAAACAGGCCCGGTCGTATTACTCTCGTCCCTGCCTTTTTCCCCCCTCCAACACTGCAAAAGTATCTTGGTTATCCCGACTGCTGACCGGTTGATGCTTCCATGCACTGCAAATCTGAGCGCTTCTGGAGGTTGTACGATACCTTTGGCTTTTAGTGTGTGAATCCCTTCGTATTCCATTAGGATGTTCTTTTGCTACATCATGCGCATGTCCAATCTTGCGAATATTTGCTTCGATATGATTTTGTCTTTAGTCCACCAGCTTGTCGCTAAATAGCAAGGTTATCGTATCGTCTTTGTGTTTTTATGGCATCGTCCTTGTGTTATCGTGCAGATTTTTCCTTGCAATTTCTTTCTTTCCATTATTGTAAATGTTCATGGTCAGCTTTGTTTGCTTTCTTTGCATCCTATTTACTGTCTCTCTTTCTCTCACGTTCTTTGTGATGACTCCTGGTCTCATTTTTCCACTTTTAATGACCCTGTACTTGTATGCCATGTCTGTTGAGCCCGTGGACGGACCCGCCATCGTAAGGGTGCGTATTTTCCCTACGTTGCTTTTTTCTCCCCAATCAGTGAGCTCGGTTCGGCCCTATTTCAATGAAAGATTTATTATTGGCCTTTGATAATGTGCAATCAAGAAACGTGCAGACAGAGTGAAATATTAAGTTCTATAATTGTAGGCGGTGTACATTTATTTGAGGCTAATGTTACGAACAGAAGGAACCTTTCATTATTGTACCAGTCTTTGCAAGCTAGAACGCTCGTCACCGCGTCATGTTTACTCGTAGTTCTTCATTATCTGACTTAAACACCTGAACACGTCGCGAACGCTTGTGGGCTAAACGTAATTTTTGCAAATAAAACGTAAGGGACTCGTTCTATAATGATGCACGTAACGAGTTGCACTTGCTCGTGTGTTTCAGGAAATTTTCCTCCTCGACGAGTGCGGGTGATAGCTTTTCCTATTTAGGGTATTTGTAGGTTTTGTAATTTTTCAATGGTACAAAGGCATTCTACAAGTGATTCCATTAAAATAAACATTTGGGGGTTTTACTTCGCAGGACCATAAGCTGTGGTCAATCCATGTGGAAAATGACACGCGAGATCTAGGAGAAGCATGCAGGAACATTGTTCTACCGAAAAAGAAGCTCTCCATATATATGGTCCCTATCAAGGGTGCCACACGTAGGTTATAGAAAAAGTATTCTTGACAGGTCTTCGTCGGCAGGAAATCAAGAACAAGTCTTACGTATAGAAAGTTTTTGTTATTTTGACTTTAAACAGTATGCGCATGACGACGGGTCAAAAGAAGAAAACACAGCTGCCGCAACTGCGGAGCACAGGTGCTGCCACAAAGGGTCATCAGTGATCAGTCTGACAGCAGAAAGCCAGCACAAGTGCGATGCCTCAGCCCTCTTAAGAAACATTTGCAAGCCACCTCATCCAGGATCGAAAACATTCCCGTGCCCATACGGGTAGAAATTGCGTTAGTGGGCTCGATGACGCAGCAACCTAGTCACAGAAAATTTCTTCTGCCATCAAGCTTAATGTTCATTTATTCGCAAAGATGAAAGCGCACATAATGTTGCATTGCAAGCTTGAGCGTGTGCGCGGTCGTGATTGTAGTGTAGAAGGCACGTTCGTTGTACCACATATCTGCCCAACTGGAAACGCTGTGCCTTTCGTGCGTGATGATATATGCAGGAATGACTCGGAAACGGAACAGGTCACAGCGCCCGAAAATGAATATGGTGGGTCATCGACAAAACATGAAATAAGTTGAGTTGTTTAGGGGTGTGCAGCGTAGTGTAGTGCATGTGAAGCGTTTTAGTAAGCAAGATGGGCTTTCTAAACAAAAAAAGGCAAATTCCAAAGCATCGAATATCGTGCCGTAGGGTTTTTATATCTGTATCTTGATTTCATAGGTAACCGAAAAGTAATGTCACTTTTTTTATCATCATTGATTTTATCTAAATACAAAAGCGAAATCGTGTGCCGCTTATTTATACGATGACGTTCTGAACTTGGCACGAATCATTTGGCACGTATAATGATCTACTTACGTGGGTAAGCAGATTAGCATTTCCCTTCCATAGGCAATCGGTTCGTGTTGCTGCCTCATCCACTGTAGATGAAGCATTTGCATCTCCCACTCCAGAAATTATAGTGCCATGATGGTATCTTCTGCGTACAGTTACCAACAAGCAACCATTTGGCCATGGGTGCATAGAAAAGCACCCACAAAATGAAAAGCTTGCCCGATTTTTAGATGGTATATTGAGCGATGCATTCGTAATTGTCAGTAATATTTCTCTGCAGTTCACATAGAAAGAAGTATCATTGCACATCCAACCAGAATGTACAGGTTTTCACATACATATTGTGAAACATGAAATCACACATTCGAGAGAATGATGGACACCCTTCTCCGAGGCTTGGAGTGGACCATCTGACTTTAATATGTCGATGACATAATCGTTTTTGCTCCAACCTTTGAAACCCACCTTGAGCGTCTCGCGACTTTCTTTGCTGTGTTTCGCGCTGCGAAACTCATCGAAGTGTTACTTTGGTTGTCATAAAATAACGGTTATTGGGCACCTTGTAAACACCAATGGAATTCAACCTAACACGGGCAAAGTTCGAGTCGTACAAGACTTTCCTGCATCGTGCTGAGTTAAGGACGTTCGCAGATTCACAGGCTTATGGTCGTACTTTCGTCGCTTTGTTCCAAATTTTGCTGACATTGCGCGCCCTCTCACTGAGCTTTTAAAGAACGATGTCGATTTCGTGTGGGGACAGCGGCACGCCGAAGCCTTCACAGCACTCGTTAGACTCTTGACGAGCTCCCCAATTTTAGCCAATTTTGGCACTTGAGCACCAACTGAAATCTGTGCAGATGCAAGTGGTCACGGCATTTGCGCTGTTCTTGCCCAGATTCAGCGTGGTCAAGACTGCGCTATCGTTTACGAAAGCCGTCTTTTGTCCACATCCGAGCGCAACTATTCTATCACCGAGCGAGAGCGCCTAGCGCTGGTTTGCGCGACAGGGAAGTTTCGCCCATACCTTTGGTCACCATTTCTGGGCAATTACCTACCACTCTGCGCTATGCTGGCTTCCGTCGTTGAAGGACCCTACAGAGGTCTTGGGAGTTGTGAATTGCGCTTGGAAGAGTACACTTTGTCTGTAGTGTACAAATCCGGCCGTTTACATCAGGACGCCGACTTCTTGCCCCGCCACGCTGTTGGCCGACCTGAAGCCAGAGACCTTGAATCCGACACCAGCGTTATGTCTATCTTAGGTTTCCTCGACATTGGCGATGAACAGCACCGTGATCGCTTTCTGTGAACCATCATGGATTGGTTAAGGTCGCCAATCCTGATCCTTCCTTGCGTCTCCTGTATTTCCAACGGAGTCCTGTACAAACGCGACTTGCGCCGGGATGGTGCTGACCTACTGCTGGCCGTACCGGAGCACATTCAACGCACTGTGCTTCGACAACTCCACGACGCGCCACCGCTGGGTATCTCGGGGTTACTCGCATCTTCGACAGAGTCCGGCGTCCTTTCTTCTGGCCCGACCTCTACCTCTCGATTCGCCGGTGTGTGACTGCTTACGACATGTGCCTACGCCGGAAGCCCACCCACATTGGTTTCAACTGGGCTTTTAGAACCCATCGATATTCCTGTTGAGCCTTTCTTCCGCGTGGGACTCGGCCTACTTGGCCCTTTCCTTTTCTCAACTCAGGGCAACAAATTGGTTGCCGTTGCAACCAATTATGCCACGCACTTCGCCACAACGGGAGCTCTGCGTACAAGTTGTGCCCCTGACGTCGCGGATTTCCTCCTACACAACGTCATCCTGCAGCACGGTGGTCCACGTCAGCTCCTCAGGGATCGCGGACGTTACTTCTTGTTAAAGATCATTGATGATATCCTTCGCTTATGCTCTACTGAACATCAAATATCATATAGTTACCATCCACAGTCTAACGATCTCACAGAGTGACTGGAGGAAACGCAAACCGACATGCTGGCTATGTACGTTTCTGCAGACCACCAGGACTAGGACGTCGCTTTACCATATGTCACCTTAGCGTCCAATTCGTCCTGCCTCATACTGCATGTTACTCACCTTTTTATCTACAGTTGGGCTGTGACCCTGCTTTGCCCCTGGACTCTTCCACAAGTCACACAGTCGCACAACGCTTATGCCCGCCATGCAATTTCTAGTGCAGCACAGGCCCCTCTGATTGCTCCGCTCGCTTCGCTGATTCCCAGGCAGCCCATAAATCCCGTTACGATACCCACCATATGAGTTTGCACCATATGCGACGTGCCGTATTTACCTGGCTTTTTCGTGCTCCTGTGGTCACCATCTCGTCGTGTGGGTGTATCGGAAAAACTTCTGTGGCGATATTCCGATCCGTACCGAATCCTGCGACAGCTTTCGCATAGGACGTACGAGATTGCTCCCGAAGAGTCAGGTCTGTCGTCCGTACAGCCAAGAACCGACGTTGTTCATGTCTCCCGTTTACAGCCCTACGTGCGTGTCTTTGCCGGCCCATGATCGCTTGCGCCGGGTCGGCGCTTTCACTCCGGCGGCGTAGTGTCGCGATGCAGAATAAGACGTGCAGACAAGCCACGATGACGAAGAAGTGTTGTTGTTGCTGCGGCGCTTCGGTCGCCACATTGTAGTGTCAGCTGGTGCCTCCAGGATTCGCTTTGAATAAACAACATTCGTCGTTGTCTCCGCCTGGAAACTCTACTGTTGTCTCATTCGTGCTTGTCTCCGCCTGGGAAGTCTAATCGTCTGGAATAAAGACATCTTGGCGAGTTCAATGTTTCGAACGGACCAGCATAGCAATATCAGTCACCTTTTCTATATGCGTAAGATTCTTAGCCTTGTCAGTCTTCGATCCGCATCGTTTGCTTTCTTAGGGAAACAATGAAATCATACATCGCTGTCTTTCCAACGCGATGACACGGACAAGATGGACCACAGCAGAATTATTTCGACATCCGCTTTTGTTTTATTTTATGAGTATATGTGCGGCAGAATCACGGCGATATGTGAACTACGAAGCATTGTTGCAGCGCACGCTGTAATGCGAGAACCGCAGGCTGAACCTGGATCGGCTGATTCTCGGCACGGCCACTAGGGACGAGCACTTAGTTCGAGTAGCGAATTATCAGCTTGTGACCATTAATGGGGAAAAGTGCAATTTGCCGCTCTGTTTCCGTACAGTGCTACAGAATTACATGCGAAGAATTTCAAAACTAGTTTAGTGCCTTATTTGTTTTAAGGTTCGCCGTAATATGTAGGGTTGTCTAAATCGATACTTGCACACGAGCTCCTTAATATACTTTGTATTTACAAAACTGTTACAGATAGGGATTACGAGTAGGAAGTTGATGTATCTACGCTTAAAAGGTGTTCGTTGCTACTCGTACTTTAATATTAGAGCATTGTACATGTGCCCTCGTGTGGTGGAGCGATGATTCCTTAGAGCAACAGTGCCCAATAATTGTGTGTCTGTCTATTCATCCTTTTAGAAGGGCGCCGACAAAAGCATATCGTTGCGGTCTTTGGTTGCCGACTCATACCTATAAAAAGGATAACTCAAACCTTATGTGGCGACAGACTGTTGGCTTCAATTTTTGCTGCAAACACGCTAAAATGGTTGAAAGTCTTTTCGATATTGAAAGCGCAGTCATGCAAATACCTCTACTGCGAACGGAAATGTGTCGTGGCAACGTCAGAGATTCAAATTGAAAGCAGATGGCATTTCGAGAATTTTTAAGGCCACCTGGTTCTCTTGTTTATGCCAAAAAAGAACCGCGTCCTGTAACACGCTATTGCCCAATCACACCACAGTTGCTCGCAGTTACTAACTAAAAGATGCTTTCTGAGGGCAGCCATTTTGTTCTTTCATTATGATAGGAGGCTGTCCTGCAAGTTGATGCGTAGCTAGCACAGCTCTGAATTACTGTTCAAGGGGGTTTTCAAACAAACGTTTCCTACTGCACTTTGGATGCTACCCTGAGAAAACGAGTCCATTACATTTTAAGGGTACCGAACAGAGGGAATGACGAGGCGTAAAGTATGGAATGCAGACGCGCCACTCGTTAACTATTACTTGTTCTTGCGTATCAAACCACAACATGTATGAAAAGACAACGCCGAAAACGTAAGAACATTTACCAGCCTAGCAAGTCAAGCATAGTCCTGATATTATTGTTTATTTCCATCTTCTACTAGTTATTTTCCTCTTGTTCATTACTAGAGTGTTCTTTACCATGCGTGGCGGCTCAGTGGCTACTCCATTTTGCGAAGCACGAGGGCGTGGGTTCCGAAGTCCTGCTCTGGTGTGGGCTGTCATTGTCCTGTTTTATGATGTCACACAGCAGTAGTGAACGAATATACAAAATAATTTTCTCCGAATTAAAGGAAGAATTCCGATACGTGAAGTATGCGTGTATTGCTTAGAAATGGTAGGCGCACTTAGCGTGCCTCTATCGCCAATCGCTAGCACGCATATTTAACGAAGAGTTAGCGTGAAGGCCAAGGCTACTAAATGTTGCGTCACAGGGCTGCCCAGAAATTTATGCACGAGCAAGGTCCTCCACGTTAAGTTGTTCGCGTTGAGCGCCTTCACGTTAAAATGTTCTGTTTAATATGTATTTAATCAATAAATAAGCTGCCATTGCATAATTGTAATCCAAAAATGGTGAAGAAGACGTGATGTGTAATCGCATAGGCCCGGCCATGCCAGCGCGCAAGCGTGATCTCCTTCTTACAGCGCCGGTGACTCCGGTGGCAACCTGTGTCCTTGCATGAAACTTCTGGGGAAGTTTCATGAACAATTTGAGACCACGAAAGATACAGCCACTTAGTTCAATATGGAAACAAATAAGCGAAGGGGTCAAAGTGAGGACCACAGGTTTTAAGATCTGGAGTATTTCTGTACGTACCGACTGCCCTAGCAATACGCACTGCTAAGTTTCCTGTCAGGATGAGCATCTTTAAAGGCGCATGATTCCACGTCACTAATAAAGGTTGAAGGAAAAAACCAGTCACAAGCGACAAAGGACATGAAGAGATGTTTACACCACAACGACTGGTCTATCAATTGAGCTTTATTAGAATATCTCTTCTTGTCTTTTGTCCCTTGTGACTGGTTTTTTCATTCAAATATGGACCAACTGGCCCCGATGTCAACCCTTCTGTTAGTAAAGGTCTGGTCAACGAAAGCTGGTCTATCGAAACGATTCCAACGATACTGTTCACAAAGAAGCAAAATATTTCGAAGGACGCTTTGAACAGCAGTGAAACATAAGCAAGAAGAAAACCAAAAGCTTATTTTAGCTAAGGTGGCTTGCGTTATTTGCTGCAAGGAAGCCTTTTTTGTCATTTGAGCAAGTACATATTCATGCTCTTTGAATTTGTCAGACTACTTGCGATATCACTAAAATATTTATGCATTCACTATATGTTCTGTGATGTTCAGTGACGTAGTAGAGCTACAAATAAACTGCAGTGGAGGATTATAAGGGTCCGTAGAAGGCAGGTTTTGCTTTAGGTGAAATCCAATTTTAATATTTAAAAATCGGCAATACCTGTGAATACTTTTATGATACAACCGCTCGACTAATTTCAATGAAGTACGTTGAATTCAAGAGGTACGGTATAGTTGTAGTGATTCTAGTAACCGGAGATACAATTTAGGGTCTGTCTAAAAGGAAAGCTCGAAAATTGGCACATTCACGAAAAATGGAAGCACGAGAGTTACAAATGTGTACCCTTCCCCAAACATCATCATCATCATCATAATGTTTTATGTCCACTGCAGTACAAAGGCCTCTCCCTGTGATCTCCACTTACCCCTGTCGTGCGCCAACCGATTCCAATTAGCGCCCCCGAATTCCCTAATTACATAGCTCCACCTAGTCATCCGTCGTCCTCGACTTCTCCCTTCTCTTGGTACCCATTCTGTAACCCTAATGGCCCAACGGTTATCTAACCGGCTCATTACATGAACCTACTGAGCTCGATTTCTCCCTTGATGTCAATTAGAATATCGCCTGTACCCGTTTGTTGTCTGATCCAAACCGGTCTCTTTCTGTGTCTTGACGTTATGCTAAGCATTCTTCGTTCCATTGATCTTTGCGCGGACCGTAACTTGTTCTCAAGCTTCTTTTTCAGTTTCCAAGTCTCTGCCCCATATGTCAGCACTGGTAAAATGTGCTGAATGTACACCTTCCTTTTCAATGATAATGGTAAGCTTCCAGTCAGGAGCTGACAATGTCTGCCGTATGCGGTCCAACCCATTTTTGTTCTTCTATGAATGAGACATCGCAACTATATAAACAGCATCTGTTCTAGCATATAAAACCAAAAAGTTTGTTATATAAATTTACAGGTTCAACAAAAGTGTTACAAACACTAGAATGGCTTTGCGAAAGCTCTTCGCATGAATGAATGGCACACTTAGGAGAACGGCCTTTCATTGGGCTGCTGAGACAACGCAGTGGGGCACCGCCCGATGCGTGTCAGCGTTTATGTAAATTTCATGTCAGAAGAATAGAAAAGAGACATTGGAATAGCATTACGTTACAGGGACCCAGCAGATAACCATATTTTTGTGTACCCACAAATATATTTGGCGATCAAAGGACAACCCGTGGCAAAGCCAGGGGAAGTGGCAAAGAAAGCTTCACATTGGCACTACCTGAAGACTTCAATTTTGATGCGTTACGAACCTAATGCCGTTAAAGAACTTAAAGCTCCCGCCAAACTATGTACTGTCCACTTGGATGTCGCTAAGCAGCCTCTATATTAGTGTTCGTGACGTTCAGTCGTCATAGCCTGCGGTGTCCAGAAATGCAAGCCGAGACAGGTATGCTGTAGATGTGGTAGCGTAACGTAGGCAGGCCTCGGACTAGATGATATTAGTACATGTTACCCGAGCAGACCCAAGCCTAAGCCTTATCCTATGCCAGAGCTCACGAGATCTAGACAGGTACCTCGCCAGCAATTTAAGCTGACGTCTGCTACTTACGTAAGCTACGTTGTGACATTGTTCAGATAATCTCTTTGAGTCTTCGTAGTTGTACGACCATTGGGTGCCCACTAACTCATTTTTCATGTGGCCACTGCGGGACGAGCCACAACGGCACCTTAAAGCTATCCCAAGAAATAAGGAACGGCAAGTGACTGAGGTTGCCAAGAAGCGACTACACGTCACGAGTAGTGATGCACACAGGTAAGCATGCATTATGCAAACGTGCATCGCCCACCTTTTGGATCTTCTTGCGGCTTGGCGGGACGTCTTGATGAAACATAAATGCACCTAGCGTATCAGATACTTTTTAAATGATGTAAAAAGCCGTCCTTACAGCTTTTAATATCTTTAACTGTTATTGCCTTCAAGAGATCGCGATTACATAAATCAGAAGTATGCAAGGTCACAACAAGCTTGTAATGTTGTGCAATTAGTTTGTTGAAAGCTCCGTTGTACAATGCCACAGTATATAGAATAAATAGTAAGGCTCCTTTCTTGTTCTGTGCCCGTTCATTCTTCGTTTCCGAAAAAGGCTGCCTTCATGTTTATTAGAGGCAGTGGTCAAGCGACGTAGTCTATGGGTGGGTACACAACCGTGGCAGAGATGGGGTTATATATACAGAACCCTTGACTACCAACATGCCAACTCAGGAGACAGCTTTGCTCTTTTGTGTCAGACATTGAGGCAATATTTATTTACTGGCGAATATACCGCCCTATACCGCACTAAAACATACCGCACCACACACTGAATGACCATTGGTACTGGTGTCTGGTCTGCGCCACCCAATGCCAGTTCGTATCACTCCAGTACGCATTATGAATGCTGAGAATGCCTGGAGAAGGTTGCCTCATCTGTCCAGAGCACATTGTCAACGAAATCCGGTCTTTCGTCACTGTTCACAAGGGTCTAATTTGAGAAATAAAGCCGCAATTGAAAGCCTCTTGCAGCTTTTCATGCAGTTGGAGGAGATACGAATGCATTTCAGCCTTGCTAAGAACTCTCCACACTGAAAGCATTGAAATGCCCACCTCACCACTCACATCACGCAGGCTCGAATGAAGGTTTGCAGACATGAAAGCCAAAATGTCTCCTTCGGCCTATTCACTGATGGTCCCCTTTCTGTGCCGTGTCTTCTTGAAGCTACCTGTTTCTTTCAGCGTCAAGTAACTCCTCATATTTGTGTTCGCGCTAGGCGTTCCCCCACATTACCAATTTTGTTCCTTTTGTTCCATTGCCTACCTTGGCACCTTTCCACTTGTTGCTCCGTGCCGCACCCAAGGCTAGGACCACGTTGCCTTCTGCACGCTTCACTACGGCATGCTTTAGGCACTGCAAACAAATCATGAAACGGTTACGCGCCCCGACAGTAATAGACAGTGGAGCTCACATGGATCTAGCCGTTGGCACAGCTTGGAAGGAAAGTGGCGTTGTAACAAATGATGATGTCTCTCGCACACTTTCCAGATGTGTGATGCATGTCTCGTGTGTATTTTGCTATTCCGCATCCACTTGAACGCTGGAAAAGAATTGCTCGTCGCGTCATATCGGAATAAACGGCTTATGACGGCGCGTTCTTTGGTGACAGGCGCAAGCGCCTGCTGACGAAGTGCTTTTTCGGAGCGCCGTCGCCAGCAGCTGCCGGTAATGACAGAGCCGAGCAAGGGTTGAAGCCCTTTCTTGTAAATGGGCTTCAAGTGCCTTCAAGTGCTGGAGAAGTTTTTGCAAATCGCTCATGAGAGCACTCTAATCTCGGCGCATTCGGGCGCACAGAGCGCGCTATCACGTTGTATTTTTTAAACTACGCGAGCTTTCGTTTTCATCGAATAAAAGCGGCCCCGCTAAGTCTATCTCGGTGGAAGTAACTGGGGGTTGGGCAATATTTGTGAAGCCCTGCAACATTCCTATTGACGCCTGAACGTTTCAAGCTATATTTAAAGAGGTAATTAGTTTATCTCGGCGAATTAATGAAAAGCATACGAGCAAAAAATGGTACTGTAAGTTTAGATAAACGCTAACATCCACGTGATTGCTGTTCTGAAGAACGCCTAGTTCTTTTCAAAATCTGGGTCACAGTTAGCTGGGACACGCTATGTATATATATATATATATATATATATATATATATATATATATATATATATATATATATATATGATGTGCAATTACAGAATGAAGGCACACAGGCTAACCAGATCACCTTACACCATATGAAATTCAAAAACAATGTACTGTGGACTTTACGTGCGGTCTATCGTGCTCTTCGAAATTTTTTTTTCTGAGCAAAAATGTCGGGCGTTATAAATATTTCGTGAACACGGCGAAAGTAACTGTGCAGTCGTCAGAGTGTTGAGAGATTCTGTGAAAAATCAGGCATCGGCGAAATTTAATATTGATCAGTGAATTGGAGGGGATGCAAATCATAAATTTTCTCGTGTTTGTATTTGAACAGAAAATTTTATTTTGGCTTTTTGTTGTTTCATAATTTGTTCTACTAAAAGATATTGGCGTAGCGTAACCAACACTGTATAAAACGGGGACACAGCGATAAACGCACACACATACGTAAACACGACCCGCTGTGCTTGCTCAGTGGCTATGGTCTTGGGCTGCTGAGCACGAGGTGGCGGGATCGAATCCCGGGCACGGCGGCCGTATGTCGATGGGAGCGAAATGCGAAAACACCCATGCGCTTAGATTTAGGTGCACGTTAAAGAACCCCAGGTGGTCGAAATTTCCGGAGTCCTCCACTACGGCGTGCCTCATAATCAGAAATTGGTTTCGGCACGTAAAACCCCATAGTTTAACTTATTTCATTAACGTAAACACGCGCGCTGTTTCACCCTATTGTACGTCCGCTGCTTATAAAGAATTTTTTACAACCGACAGAAAGGCCTCCAGTAATACCATAGTTTAGTCCGTTCGTGGAGCGGCTTTACTGTTTTGGCCGGTAAAATGCTAAGAGATATCTAAATAGACAAACGAAGAACTCTAGTTAAGCGTTCCACGCCTCAAGAAGAGCTTCCTCCCCGACATCTTATGGTAACTGCGAAAGAGCAAAAATATTGAATGTAGAGGAGGATAAAACATGCGACGGACGTTATTGATTACATTTCAGCGTGACCTCTTCTGCCAATGACTGTAATCTTACAAGCAACAATCAGCCATGACTGCAATCAGACTAGGTTCCAATTTCAAGGACAGTTCGATGCACTATAGGTACTTTTGTGTTTGAAAGTCGCCCGTATAAAAACTTCAATGACCACCTAGAATCCTAAAGATAAGCGAGAAGATTGTGAATGATTTTTAATCACCTTCATGTATTTCATTCATATAGGTAAGTTGTCGGATATATATTTTTTTCTGCCTAAACGATACAAATTGTGCAACACACGTGCGCAAATGGTTTCTTGGCGGACTTTTCAAAAAGTTGGTATTTCAAGAAGAGAACATGATAGCTTTTTTGCTTACTTAATACTGTTCGAGATTCCTTTTCGCTTAGTACCATGTCAGGAAAGTACTTTCGTGTTTTCTACGGAGTCATGAATATTGAGTGAGCAATTTTCAATATATAGAAAAAAAAGGCCACGATGAAACACGGTAAAATGTTTTGCACAAATTGGAGACTATAACAGAATTTTCATTGAGGTTCAGTTTATTTCAAATCGTTTAAAGTTTATGTTTATGACTTCTTTCCTCGGCTACTACCAGTGAGGGGACACTCTGTTATATTCTTCCCTGCTTCCTTGCTTTTCTTTTCCATTTCCTTCCAGCAAGATGTACGTTTGTGATCACCATCAATCCACATCCGGAGAACGTAATCTGAAGGAGCTTCAGACTTATCTGGAAACAGAACAGAGTACATCGAAAATTATGTCCATTAACAGTTTAAAGATAAGGTTGTCTCGAATTCCTATCAGTTGGTACTGGCAATCTATTTTCAGTTACGTCAATATGAGAATTTGTATCACATGTACAAAACTTTAAAGTATTCAAGATAAAGTATTCAAGTATTTCAGGCTGAACTAGATATTGGTTGACAACACACGTGAAAAACTATATTTATCAGTCATTTAAATTATTCAAGCTATTGTTGCTATGAGCCGACATTTTCTTATTGCTCATGTGTTCCATTGGGGCACAGCATCATCGTACGCCCGAAACTTAGATAAATTAAGGAAACTGGCATCTCAGGGTGGGAGTTAAGTTGTGTTCATAGGCTTCGTTTTCTGTGCAAATGAAACAACAGACTTTCCAAGTGAACTATAGGAGCCATAAGCTAGTGATCAGGGTGCACCACGTAATGTGTAATAAATGGTGACTGCAATTTTAGCCAGCCATTCCATCATCTTCCCATTTGCAAATCACTGTCATGCTTGTAACTTTGTGCTTGTTAATATTTTCTAATGTGTAACTGACTAGTTGTATATCTATAGGAGCTTGTGAAGTTTGTATGAAAAAACGGCGATACCTATACTACCTACGCAAAAGGACTTTTATTTACACATTTATTGAATGCGATCATCGCACGCAATTGGGCGTTTAATGTGCGCGAAATTCAGTTCTCACAAGCTGACATTGCTCTGCGTGAGGAACACGAATTTCACAAATTTAGGCCGAACTCTTTTCCTTATCCAGTCGCACGGCTATATTCTGAGCAACAATCGCTCCTTACTGCTCTCCAAGAGTGTGAGAAATACCCATGTGTCTAGTTTATGTCGTATGCTTTCTGTATTGCCATTGAATTGGACATTCAAATTGTGTGTGATATTTGCCCGTTAGTCAGCTAAAAGATTGGAAGGAAAATCACTCTATTTTTTTTTTCACTGAAATGACGGCTTCAAGAGATCACTTAAAAAATTACGCGTAAAACCCCCTACTCCGCCCCTTCCCCCCAACACACACACGTACTGCGGAAATATATGCGCACCATCAGGTGTGCTGGGAGACAACGAGACGCTAACGTGTAACGTCGTTTGCAGACAGCTATAAACGACGTTAGAAAATTTCAGAATAATTGACACAAATCGTATTTTCCGCAGCGTGAAGCGTCTAGCAGCAAGGCGTAGAGAACAGTGTGCTCCGAGCCCGTGCCAGTACACAGAGTATTTTCGTCACAATATCGTCACTCGGGCACTTCCACGGTGACTGCAGATGTGGCACCTTGCGCTCTCTCCCGAGTTCTGGTGCGCGTTGAAGTGATCAAACGAGCGTGCTTGTAAGTCAAGTAGGACGCGCGTGCGCAGTACGCGCTCTCGAACTTAGGCGCGCAGCCGTCAGAAGGCGCAGCAATGCAATGTAGTCACCGCTCCCGTGGTCTCTAGAATTTTGCATTCGACTGTAGATACTTCAATACCCTTGCCGGGATCACTTAGTAACCATCAAATGCAAGATGCAGTATGCCGTGTAAGAAGCCGAAAACATACTACGCGCTTGGCGCTGTGGCATTCCCATTTACTTGTGTGGGAGAATAGTGCTGCTCTTCACGAGTAAAACGCCTCGAGAGTGTCAACATCAACACGCCTCCTCCGCCATACGAGTACTGAGGTAAAACATGCGCATCATCAGCTGTATAACGATAGGATGACATGATAACGTGTAAGGTCGTTTGCCGACAGCTGGCTATGAATGGTTTTCCCGAAGCGACGCTGTAGCTGCAATTGAATGATCAATTAACGCCACCTTGATTGACGAGGGACTCGCAAGGGCAGTATTGGTTACCTAAATAGCCACGGGATGTCCTATTAGGGCGTCTGGCCCAATCTGCTTCAAATTTGATGTCTGTGCAGCGTCACACAGATTCGCGTTAGAAGGACAAAAGCCAGATTTGTTGCGCAAAGAATAGCCAAGAAGCGTCCATACTGTGCGTCGGAACTAGTCACTAGTCTAGTGATACGAGTGGGCTGCTTGTGCCCAGACCATAGTCCCTGTCGTTGTCTTCTTCATACTTGTTTTGACGCGCTCTGGGAACAGAGGAGGAGAGTTCTAAAGGGTACAGTTTATGCAAAAGGCGAACTACCTCTATGCCACTGGGTATTCTAATTTTACATGCACGTACGATGGCATGTGTACAAGTTATGCGGTTGCTCACATGACATGACATGACAAGAACTTTATTTGAGTCCTGAGGGACTGAGATCTTGGGGAGCTAAAACCGAAGGCTCCCGAAGATCAAGTCGGTGGCGCCACCCACGATGGGACCGGGAGATGAAGTTCCGCCGCAATGTCGTGGGCCCTCTGGACAGCCTGGAGGTGCATGTGGAGATTGCTGCTCTTGAGCGATTCCTGCCATTGTTCTTTCGTGATGGGTGGAGAGGCGTTAAGGGCTGGGCACAGCCAGAGCATGTGTTCAAAAGAGCATGAGTCATGACCACATTTGGGGCACGACTGTGAGTGGGCAGGATCTATCCTGTTAAGAGACCGAGGAGAGGGATACGAACGGGTTTGCAGAAGTCTGAGTGTGCTAGCCTGAGGTTTGTTCAATTTAGGGTGAGGGGGTGGAAATGTCCTCCTGCCCAGTCGATAATGGGAAACAATTTCATGGAAAGTACATAATGGATCTTTGTGGATGTTGACCTCGTTACGAGCCTGGCTACCCGCGACAGCGCGGTACGTGAAATCACGCGCTCTCCGGTGGGCCTGCTCGTTAGGATTACACCCAAGCGGGTTAACTGAGCTATCTAGATGGGCTGGGAACCACGAGATGTGATATGGTTCACAACACCAGTTTATTATATTTTGGTACCCTTATCTTTTTGAATAATCACAACGTCGCGTTTCCTTCTTCCGATATTTTTGATGCTTCTTGTGAGTGAGCACTTCCATCTGTCAGGAGATATTCACGAAGCCACCGCTTACCCACTAGTTCTGTTATAAGCTGCCTTTGGACACTAAAACTGTGAAGCTCAGTATCTTTTCTGCTCTTTTAATATGCTGCCTCAGTTGTAGACAGGGGGCCCTATAACGTAAAACTATTCCAATATGTTTCTATTCCAATCTCCTGGCGACAAATTTGCGTAACCGCCGACGCAAGCAACGGGCGGTCAACCGCAGGGTTGTCTGAACAGGCTAATCAAACGCTGTCCTCGTTCAGAGGAGATCACTTTTGTTTGCTTGAAAAACGAATAATAGTGCCTACATTGAGCGGCTTGTCGTATCTAATTGGCTGACAAGAGGCAAAGAGAACGCTCAAGTGGAGAGGGATTCGATGGGGCAGAGCCGGTGCAGTGAAAATCAATAAGCGGATGAATAGGGTGGTGCCGGCGTCTGCGATTGGTCCGTTTTCCCTTACTTAGCTTGCGGAGGCTGGTCGAAAATCACGGCGGCATGCAACGGAAGCTTAGGAAGGACGCTGAAACGGATCCTCAGCAAAGAAGAGTTGGCAGAATGAGGTGGTAAACGTGATGAAAGGGTTTGAAAACGTTACACGGCCACGCAAGAAGTTTTATTATACGCAAATACAACCATGCTCTCCGGCAGGTGCGAGTAGCCAGTGTCTCAGGGATCGGCGGCAGCCATCTTTTATTCCTTTCGTTTGTTCAGTTTTGTTCTGTTTTGTTCGGCATATTAATGCATCTTTATCGCATACACGTCACTTTGACGCGGTGAGTTTGTGCAGTTTTGTGACGTCGCGTGACAGGCAGGTGAAGTGGGTGCAGCCCGAAAACTTTTTACCAATAGCCAAGGGCTAATGGCGAAAAAGGGTCGAATCAGAAATAACTGTTTTTCTTTTTTCTGTCAGATCATGCATAATCAGTTTGTACATATCATATCAGATGGGGAGGTATCGCGGTTTTCGTGACGTCGCGTGACAGACAGGTGAAGTAGGCGCGGTCGAAAATTTTTTGACCAATCGTCTGCAAACTCGCTGAAAAGATGCTGGCCACACGAGTTTCCTGGTGGCTTTAACGCCACGATAAATATCATCCTGCTCAAATTGGATTCCGTTCTTACTTGGGAACTGAAGACGGACTTTCTATGCTATCAGACGATGTTTTACAGGTTTCTCCACACAGTCACGCTGTGCGCACGGTAGCAGCAACAGACATAACGAAAGCTTATGACAATATAGACCATGAAATCATTATATCCAACCTCATCGACCTGGGACTTCCACCGCGGGTGATAAGATGCATCTACTCATTCCTTCAGAATCGCACATTTGCGATTAGAGTAGATGGGAGGCAAGAAGGATACTTCACATCGAACAGAGGAGTCCCACAAGGTTCGGTTCTGGCTCCTCTTCTCTTCAACGTTGCTCTAATACCTCTAGCCTGGCAACTACATCGGATTCCAGATGTGAGGTTCTTAATCTATGCGGAGGACGTCACTTTGTGTTCCGTGCATAAAGATATATCTAGACAAACTCAACAGCTTCACGACGCCCTTGATGTGCTGAACAACTACGCTCGGAAAGCAGGGTTGGACATTTTCGCCCAAAAATCAAGCTATGTTGTGGTGGCCGACAAGAAAGGACGCACAAGAATCACGCAGCACCCCTTTACATTTAGACTCGCGCAGTGACAATCCCTGAGGCTTCTGAGGTCCGCATACTGGGTCTCGATGTTCACCAATTCGGCAGTGGTGCACACTGGCTCCGTAAAACTAGACAGGGTTCGACAAAAACACTTCACCTTATTCGTCGCATTGCAGAAAAAGCAGCTGGAGCTCGTGCTGACGTAGCTCGACGGTTGGTGCGTGCAGGATTGCAGCCACGAATTTTATATCAGGCGCAATTTCAGCGGCTGACTATGGCACAGCTGGTACAGTTGGAGACAATTAATCGCGATGCTATGCGCACAATCACAGCACTGCCCCGCATCACTCCGATACCAACCTTACAGGAACATGCCCAGGTCAACACAATTGCAGAGATAATTTTGCAACGTGAAATAGCACGTGAAATAAAAAAGCAACTTATTCCGGCTGTCCCTGCGTTGCATGCTCATTTTCACCGCGGCTCTCGGATTGACAATCAGCCCTATCCAATGCCTCCCTGGGAATTCACCAGCATCACAACTAATAAGCCAACGAAGTTACGACGCAGCGATACAACAGGTATTATTGACGAACACAATATCGTCGATGCATCATGCGTTAACACCTGCAAAGTCTATACGGATGCTGCCATTCTCCCAGATGGCGGAAGGACATCGTTCCTGAGTACTACGGACAGTTTCATCAGCGGCCACCAGCGCTATTTATCTACGGAAGCCAGCGCTCTAGTAATGAAACTTCAAGCCATCCCCGACGCTGTGCAAGATGCGACATCTAAGCTGCCTACCATCAAGCAACTAGATATCTTCACTGATTCTTTAGCCTCTATTCCGGAAATCAAGAAGGTTGATAAGGCGATGGAAATTTGCGAGACAATACACACTATGAATAGTAAGACAGCTACTTGCGTCAAGGTACACTGGATTCAAGGCCATTCAGCGAACCCTCACAACATTGCTGCTGACCAGCAGGCACACTGCCCTCCTAATCCTGATCTTCCGCCTATTCCCCTCCCACCTCAACCCCTTAACTCGCTCCGAGCCCGTAAAAACTTTCTCCGGCAGTACACACGCGCTCTTATCCCACCGTGTGTCTGCTCCCTCCCCCTTCACCTTACTAGGGCGGAGGAAGTTGTGCTTAGGAGGCTTCGGGCCGGGGTGGCCCTTACACCGGCTGTTATCTGAAGGTGAAACTGGTCCCATTTACCACTGGGTGCTACGTGTCCATACTGCTCCATTCCTGTGATGGAAGCAGATGCATACCACCTAATATGGACATGTACTCGTTTAAAATCGGGACGCTCGCGTCTGCTACTGCAAGCCGGCCTCCGCTACAGTGTGACAACCAGCTATGACCGCTGGATACATGACAACAGATTCCACAAAACACTGCTTCAATTCATAAACAACACAGGCCTCACAGCACACATATAATACACATATACGCATCAAGAATTATGCCTTAAGGGCAAGTTTTTATCTCAATAACAAAAAATCGTGGAGGGCTCATAGCAGAATTGGAATAGAAAAGTTTGGAATAGTCTTACGTTATAGCGGCCAGAAAGCAACGAGCTGACAAAAAGCAGGATGGTGTTAGAATTTCCAGCTTTTTAGAAGAAGAGGTAATGGCAGGTTTGCCTTCAGTATACTAGCGCGCCACTTTCAGTAAGAAAAGGGATCAACTCCTGCTGGTTTCAGACACCCTTCGGAATAATTAGCCAAGGTACATCTTCTCAATCTTAAGGAGCCACCCCCGAAAGCCACACCACCATGACGACCTCTCGGCAATTACTTTCAAAATTATGCCGCAGCTCGAGCATTAGTCAAACAAACGCAGTTAAAAAGAATTGAGAAGGAAGACTTTTGGCATTCAAAAGTAAAAATACCAAGAAATCATGGTTATTTGCTACAGCAATTGATATTGGCTCGCAATAAAGTAACAGCGCTCAATCGAGTAAGAAAATGAATACGATACCGACTTAATAAAATTCGGGTAACTCCAGAATAACATAGCGTATTATAAACTCCATTCTTAACCCCCCCAGCAAACCCTTACACGCACTGTGACTTCGAGGGTCTCGAACTATCATTAAACATGCTCGTTCTGACGTTTAATACCTGTTTTTGCGCAGTAGGTTCCCGGCTAATGGCTGTGGCTGTGAACGAACATTATATACCCACCTGGCAATACTAATACCTTTAAATTTGCCGATATATTAGCTAGTCAAATTGTAACTCTAGACAGCACTATGCTAGCCAAATGTTCAGTTAGTTGTGACAACATACCTTTTTCGGGGATCGAGGACTCAGACGAATTTCTTTGTGTACCTTTAAAAAAATATTTCCGTTATCATTTTACACATCTACGTATCAGGACCTTCTGAAGTTATCAAAGATAATCCCGACTAACAAGGCTGGTGATAAAAGCATTCGAGACAACTACGGTTCTATCTCCATCCTAAGTACAACAAATTTAGTATCAGACAACTAATAGTCCAGCAAATTATGTATTTCCTAAAACACCAAAGTATCCTTACACCCTTAATTAATTCATTATGGGGGTTTAGGTGCCAAAACCACTTTCTGATTATGAGGCACGCCATAGTGGAGGACTCCGGAAATTTTGACCACCTGGGGTTCTTTAAGGTGCACCTAAATCTAAGTACACGGGTGTTTTCGCATTTCGCCCCCATTGAAATGCGGCCGCCGTGGCCAGGATTCCATCCCGCGACTTCGTGCTCAGCAGCCTAACACCATAGCCACTGAACAACCACAGCGGGTTATTTTTACACCCTGTACGCATAGGTTTATAAAGGGTAGGTCAACTGACACTGCATTTTTTTCCTTACCTGAACTTAACAATCTAAAAGAACAGTTGTGGGTGTATATCTTGACATTAGAAAAGCCTTTGGCATTATCAACCACAGCATATCATTAAATAAACTAGAATGCTATGGTTTTAATGCTATGCTATGCTATGGTTTAAACTAGAATGCTAAACAGACAGAAAGCAAGTATGTTGTTTTTAATTCACCACAGAAAGTTATCGATTAACACTCATGTAAGCTTACAATAGATAATTCAGCACTATAACGAGTGAATTTTATAAAATACCTTGGTGTTCTTCTTTACGAATGTTTTTACCGGAAATCTCATATTGGCGAAATTTGCAAGAAAGTTAGTAAAGCTTGTTTTCTCCTGTAGAAAGGCCATAATGCATTTGGTAAATCTACATTACGAAGAGTTGAATTGAGCATATTTCATAGCAACCTAAATACTGTTTAGTTACCAGGGGTCACACATACCGCGCACATCTCGAACGAGTGATAATATTTGAAAAAAGAGCAATATGCTTTATAACCAATTCAAGCTAAGCTGCACGCATGCTACCACTCTTCCGAAGTCTAAATATCACGCCATTCACCATAATAAATATTTATAAAACTTCACTAATGGTCCATCCTAGTATTAGCATTAACTACCCAGTCTTATTATCGCATTTTTATGCTCCCGCTACGGAAGTCATAGCTACTTCACTCAGCAAACAAAAAAATATCTATGGTAAGAGAAAGCGTAAGCTAATGTCGTCACCATATGGAACAATCATCCACTAGAACTAGAAAGTGCACAAATTTCTCCTTAGCATTGAAAAGACATTTCTTGAATAATATATAACTGCAATATAGTGTAACTGCTGAAAACATTTTTCAAGACAACTAACCATATTGAATTGATTAGCATGTATAATCTTGTGGTACGCTATGCTCCGTACATATGTGAATGTGTTTCTTGCATAATTGCAAGAATATCTGTGCTAATGTTGTGAAACTCAGCTGTATAAATGCAGGAAACGTTTGAAATAGTATTGCATCGTAGTAAGCGTGTTATAATTTCTTTTGAAATGTTATATTGTAAACAAAAAATACTATTGGTTCTATCATAATTGTGTTGTTATGTGATATGCCCTTTTCATAATCATAGAGAAATTAATTCCAATCAGCCTCAGGCTAGGGATTCAGACACATTATTGCAATTCCCATTTTGGTAAATTGTATTAGGTCAATAAAATTCTATTCAATTCAACACACGTTCACTTCGTCGTTCTTTATATACTAGAGCCTGGAAACTACATCACGTGCTGCTTTCCTAAATGTAATAGCATTATCTGAGTATATAAATCCCGATGGTGGTGGTGTTGCAGCAGGCAGGGTTAGCCTGGCATACATAGCCGACAATTGTTCCGCCTGAGCCTCCTATGAGTGTCACAGAGTGTGTTACCAGGTGTCGAAGAGCCCTGTGTCTCGAGTGAAGGCCATCAGCAGTCGCTGCGCCCTCTTCCTGATTGCCGCAGGCCCTCCGGGGAAAACGACATCGTCAAATGTCCTGTGCAAAATACCATTATTTTGCAGGCTGTCGACCATAGCTTTCGTTTCCGTGTCGAACTGCGGGCATACCCAAATGAAATGTTCGATGTTGGCGATCTCATCACGGAAGGCATAGAACGGGGAAGCGCGTCGTGCAGTCTTGAATAACCAAACCGGGGTGTACGCGGAGTCCGTTCAGGTGCGGTACAACAGCGTTGCTTCTTTCCGAATAAGCCCATGGATCACACAGACTGGGTGTGGAGCCGAGAATATCACCCTAAAGGAATTTCGGATTACATTCTTAGAGTTCTGAAAAATCTTTGGCGCTCTTACTTTTGGGACACGTGTCAGCGCTCACCGTCCAAGAGCATCAACTTTTTCATTCCCTTGAATTCCTACGTGGGATGGGATGCACTGTAATTTTACGGTAAATCCCTTGCTCATTAAAGCTTTGATCAGTGCACGAGATTGCCCTGTAAACTTGTCTCGAGGTAGGCCATGGTGTATTTGTTGCAACGACGATTTTGAGTCCCTCAGTACCACGACGTCACGTGCGGAATAAGTGCGTAGTTTTCGCAAGGCCGCGGTAATGGCGGCGCTTTCTGCTGTTGTAGACGATAGTACGCGATTCAGGTGGCCAGACCAGGACACATGAAGGGAGGGTATGCGAAATGCGGCTTCGCAGCTGTCTGTCTGTGCACACGCCGACGCGTCTGTGTGCACTTGTAGGTGGCTTTAAACGCTGTGCTCAAGTGGTCTAGAACAAGAAACTTTGCTTCGGCAGTAGGAATGGCGTGTTTCGGCGGTAGACGAATCCCGATGTTGTACGTCTTGCACACCTTTGCTTAAAAGTCCTTTTGGAAGGCTTTCGAAGTAATCCCAACCACAAGTTCAAGGAGAAATACTCGAACTAGTCCACACGTGAACAACACCCCCTTCACATTAAAACTATTGCATCATTTCGCACAAAGTAGTCAGGCAAAATCAACGCCAGTAGTGCAGAAACGGTGGTACTTGCCCCCACGACCCGTGCCCGGGCAGGCTGAACCATGCACGAATAACGCATTATCATATCACTCGTTCACCGCGTGTCGTGCATGTGAGACGCAGGACATGGCGCGAAGCTCCGTCAATTTGTCAACGAACCCACCATGCTGAATCGCTAGATGTGCTAGAAGAATGATCACGCGCGTGACCATGCGGTCACATAAGAGTAAAACAGGTTTCTCCAATATACAATCCGAATGCTTGAAAACTTACCCTCCAAGTAGGTAATTTTGAAGACAGCACATATGAAAAGAAAATCCTTAGGATAACGGACTGCGAATTCGGAGTCATCAGGTTGGTGTGCTTCGTACGCTTGATAAAGGATTTGCTCGTACGTATTCCTAGTTACCGGTGGGTGATCGTCTTGATCTAATGTAAAAAAAAATAAGAATTCACAAGTTGTGAAGAGACGAAGGAATAAATAAAGAAATGTCAGTTAATGGCTAGCGCTCAAGAGAGCCTTGCGGATGTGTAGCGTCAGTGTCATTGAGACTGAAAGGCTGGCTATTTCGTTTGACTTCATTGTGGAAAATTATGTCTTTATTCAGTGCGTGCAAAACTTCTTCAGGGTCATTTTTCAGATTAAAATAACAAATTGGACCGAAATGTTGATTTATTTCTTTCGCAGGTGGTCCCAATAATTCGGAGCATTCTATCACGTTGTGCCGCGTAATTAAGTTATGATCCTAGCACGTGAAACCACAGAAATATTTTTAAATATATACAAATTTATTTATTACATACTCACAGACCCACAACGAATTACAATGATGTGGGTTCACGCAAATATAAGGTTGTGAAATTCTGTGGGTGTGCATAGAAGAGATAATTAGGCACCGCTGTATACGTAGATTCCAGAGAACATATCAATAACTGAGATATATCCCAACTCCCCCTACAAAAATAAACATTTCTGCTGCTTCGAAAAAAAGAGGCCCGTCCATTAGGAGCGTAGACGTGGTTACATGTGCAGAAACCAGAGAAAATATCGATACCTGAATTGAAGTAACAATTAAAACTATAATCTAGTACATCTAGCAACCCAGAGAAAGAATGAAAAGAAACAGGAGCCCAGCGAACTGTTTGCAATGCGATGAGATCGCTCGCCGGTGCATTCAGAATAAGAAACAGCTAAGAACGACTCGTAATACATGACGCAGTGAATGAGGCGTTCTTTGGAGCTCCGTTCAGGAGCAATTTGGTATACATTAATTCGTTATTTAAATACAATAAATGACGCCAGCTGGACTTACACGCAAGACGACACACCATAACAAACCTTAGGCTGCCGGACGTTCATTCCGCTTGAAGTGCCACAATTCATAATTCATTGTATTTTTAAGGCAGACTAAAGTGGTGTCATTAGGAGAAATGGCGACTACCAGTGCAGGCAAGCAATTCCATGGCTTGCCTGCATATAAAAAAGAAAGATTCAGTAACTCTGAGAAAATTTTAATTTTAGAAGAAACAAACATGGATTGTTTTCGCAGTGCGGTATGTTTCTTCCTAGATTTCATATTCATGATCAGCACGTGACAATCTGTAGGAGGGCGAAAAAAGACAGGGAGACACGTAAGCTGTACCTTTTGGAGTATGACGCGATAGTTTAATTAGTCCCTTTGGTGATTTTGATCCGGCACAACCGGTAGAAGGACGACGTTTCGAGAAATGTCAACAAGGGCAGAACGTCCGATTTCTTGACCATGCCCCTAATGTACACGTTCTTGTAAATAACTTGCGTTTCATGAGTACACAGATGGCGTGGTCCTGTTGCTCATCGCACGGCAACATCTGCTCGGTAGAATACACATCAGTTGGCACATTCACGATAGGGTTTTCCATGCCAAATTGTCCAGTGTCGCTGTAGAGGAGGCGACGTATCTGCATGAAGGGCAGCCTAGGTGACACTAGCGGCTCAGCACCGTGTGGATGTTTAGGTGGAAAGCCATACTCATTCGTGGTTTCCAAGTTTGTGGTTTGATTCGTTGTACAGAGTGCAAACAGCTCCGACACACGACTAACGCAGGTACGTCCGTTTCAAACGCTTCTGTGACAACGCAAGAGTGCCTTGCCGGAAGAGGCTTCAGGTTGTTCTTGTGCCACAGCCGGTCGCACACAGAGCACGAAAAGCCAAACGGGTTCTTGACGAAGCGTTTCTAGAGTATGTTTGCAGCTGCACACCGTCTTGTATGCTGCTCCATTGCAGTGGCCCTGTTCCGAGCTCATTGTTCAGTCTTTTCATCAGGGCAAAGGATAAGGGTGAGGTGAGTGCACACACACAACACTGTGTATGTGCATTCTGCTCGTCCTTGTCCTTTTCGCTTTCGAAAAAAAAATGTCGCACCAACTTGCCCAAGCTTCTAGAGTGTGGTTGTTCAGTTTCAGCTTGTCGCCTCAGGCTCTTAGCCTTAGCTTGTTCTTGCAACGGAGGGTCCTCTTGACACCTAAGCCGATTGACCTCCGCGTCTCGCTTTCGCAGGTCGGGGTCTTTTTGACGGCTCAGTCGCTTAGCCCCCACTTTTCGCGCCAGACGCGCCTGGCGTTCGCTATTAAACTCCTGTCGGTTGCGATCTAAATCCATGATTTGAGACGCAAGAGAGAGAGAGAAAAACTTTATTGCTCAGTTAATCGGAGTTATGGCAGGTCTGGGTGGGGCCCTCAGTCCAAGGCTCCACTGGCTCTTGCGGCTCGCTGAGCTTGGTCCATAAGAGCCAGTTGGTTCCACTGATCCTCGCTTGCGAGTAGTGCCTCCCACTGCCGTACGAAGTCCGTGGCGCTTAGAAAAGGTGAATTGACGTTGCTTGGCCGAGCGGTACATTCCCACGTTATGAGGGCCAGCGTGGGTTATGCGCCGCACCACGGGCAGGTGTCGGTGTAATATGTCGGGTGCTTCTTGTGTAAGAAGTTTAGGTGTGGGTATGAATTGGTTTGTATGCGACGCCAGTCTTGGGCTTGTCTTCTATTTAGTTTGGAGTGCGGAGGGCCGTGGGTCCGTCTCTCTCTCTCCTCCGATTCTCTAATATGTCGCGCACTGCGGACAGTGGTTCCTCTAGGGTTCTGGCCGCTGCTCAGTCGTTGCTTCCTCGAGCTATGCAGTGTACCCTTTCGTTCCCGTTGAGCCCGTCGTGCGCGGGACACCAGGTAATGCCATGGTCCACGTCCAGTCGTGAGGCGAGTATTCTTTGGGCGCTGCGCGGTAGCATTCCCCGCATGAAGAGTCGACACGCTGCCTGCGAGTCTGTAAGCACATGAGCCGACTGACCCTTCAAGTCGGCGTCTCGTATCGCCAGCGCTATTGGCGCTGCCTCTGCTGTACATAACGAGGTAGTCTTAACCGTAGCGGTTATTCTGGTGACTCTATTGGTTGCGGCGATCACGTAGAAGTCCCTGCGAGTGGTTGCACTCGCGTCCGTGTAGTAGGCGGCCGGATTCTTGCCGAATCGCTTCTGCAGAGTCCTCGTCCTGGCCTGTCTGCGGCCTGTGTGGTACCTGGCACTCATATTTCCTGGTATAGGTGAGACATGGACGTGTTCCCTCAAATCTCTTGACAACTTTGTTTCGTCTCCACAGAACAGATGTCGAGCATTGTATCCCACTCTTAGGAGAATATAGCGGTCCTGGGGCGTAGAGCTCAGCCTTTCTCTTTTTGATATCAGAACTGCAGCGGCATGTTCTTCATATTTGCTTTAAATATCCAACCGCTCCAGGCGCTCCATGCTGACTGTGTTCGGGAGTCCCAGAGCATATTTGTATGCCGCTCTGATGAGGGTGTCCACCTTTTTCATTTCAGTTTGGTTTTTTGGAACGGCAAGCCGTAATTGATGCGGATAATCGCAAATGCTTGCACCAGCCTAATAGTTTCTTCTTCCGTAAGTCCGTTGCGGCTGCGTCCAACTTGCCATATCATACGTGCCACACTCTCAACGGTTGGTTTTAAGCTCCGAATTGTGGCATCGACGTTGCCATCCTCTTGGATAAGTAGGCCAAGCACTCTCATTTGTCGCGACTTCACGAATAGCCTGGCCGTCTAGATGTAAGTCTATCCTTGGTGTGGCAGCTTTCTGATGACGCTTGCTGCGTACGCGCATGAACTCCATTTTTTCGGGTGCGCCCGTCATACCCGCGTGCTTGGTGAAGTTTACTACCTTGTCTATGGCCTCCTGTAATAGGACTTGTTTTTCTCCGTAGGAACCCCGGTGTGCCCACAACATTATGTCATCGGCGTAGATCGTACATCCGAGGTCCCGTGCTTGCTCGAGTTCTAGGCGCCGAACCCATGGCCACTCGCATCGGTTCGGACCTCTGTATGCATGCACGGGTCAAAGTGGGCCAAGACCGGTGAATTGGTGAGAATAGTGATAAGGCGTGAAAACGCGGCAGCCTGTGGGGAACCCCACATAAAAGGCACGTCTTTCTTCAGAAGTTCAGTGAGTGGTCGAGCGACTGCTGCGAAATCTTTCACGAACCATCGGACAAAAGAACAGAGCCCCACAAAACTCCGGACGTCTTTGACAGAGGTACAGGAAAAGCCGTTACTGCTCGTACCTTCTCCGGGTCTGGTTGTACTCCGGAAGAACCGACGAGATGGTCTAGCACTGTAATCTGTCGGTGCCCGAAGTGGCACTTTGATGAGTTTAATTGGAGCCCAGCCTTGCGGAAGACGTCAAGGCTAGCTGCGACGCGCTCATGGTGCTTCTAAAATGGTGGAGAAAACACAAGAACGTCGTCGAGGTAACAAAGGCAAGTTCTAACGTGGCGGGGGCATTGTATAAACCGAACGGCATAACCTTGAATTGGTAGAGGCCATCTGGAGTGACGAAAGCGGTCTTTTCTTGGTCTTGCTCATCGAATGAAATCTGCGAATAACGAGATCGAAGGTCAATGGACAAAAAGTATTTGGCACCGTGAAGACAATCAGGAGCGTCGTCGATTCGTGGTAAGGGGTAAGCGTCCTTTTTATTGATTGGGTTTAGGTGGCGGTAATCTAAGCAGAAGCGCCACGTGCCATCTTTCGTTTTGACGAGAACGACCGGCGACACCGAAGGACCCGAGGAGGGCTCAAGAATGCCTCTGGCGAGCATGTTGATTACTTGTAGCTGAATAACTTGCCGCTCTGCCATGGACACCCGATACGGTCGGCGGTGAATGGGAACAGCGTCACCAGTGTTTATCTGACGCTTAACAAGGGACGTCTGACCAAGTGGTTGATTGTCAGTGTCAAATATGTCGCTGTAGGAAAGCAAAAGGCGATGTAGGGCGGCGGATTGGTCCGCGGCGAGGTCCGGAGCGACCATGGGACGTTATGGGCCGCCGTTGTTCAAAGCATCCAGCGGGTAATCAGGAGGATCTGGAGAAACGTCGGCTGCAAAAGCAGTGACGTGGTCGTCTGTCACTCACCGGAGTGTGGCCACCGCTATGCCTTCAGGTTACACTTGCGTCGTCAAGACAAAATTTATAACGTGGATACATCCGATTAGCGGCTAGGGTTACGACGGAGTGTGGCACAGAGACGTCGCGCGCCAGGAGAACATCACGATTAGGTGCGGCGACATAGTCGCCATCAGGCACGGTGTCCGTTGAGGCCAATTCAATGAACGTTATGGCTTTTGGAGGTAAGCGAAGAAACGCTATAGCGCAGAGGGTGTTCGGTTGTTCAGGATGAACGTCTGAAAGAAGAGGAAGCTCGAGGCACACCATACTGGTGGAACAGTCGATGAGGGTGGAATACGTCGTCAGAAAGTGGAGCCCGAAAATTAGGTCTTGATGGCAACTGGTCAGCGTGGTGAACAGGACTGGAACTTGGCGGCCAGCAATTCCTATGAGAGCAGTGCGCATACCCCTGACGGCAACAGTGGCGCCATTGGCGACACCTACGGCTCGAGTGATAGGATACGTAAGCACTTTCTTAAGGCGACGACATAGGTTAGCACTCATTATGGACTATTCGGCTCAAGTATCAATTAATGCCGTCAACGGAACACCATCTACGTCTACTTCAATTAAGTTTGTGTTGGTGAAGATCGTGAACGGAGGATTTGGACAGGACGAACGTGATGCAGCCCTACCTCCAAGGGCTGCATGGTCTAGTTTTCCGTCCGTTGGTGTGGCGAGGAAAAGCGGCGAGTTTGGGATGACGGGGAGCGACGGCGTTGAGGCGACGGCGATCGTACGGAGGAGCGGTTGTCAGGGGCATCAGAAGTAGGGTGCAGATGATGAGATGAATAACAGCAAGCGTCGGCGTATGGGTGAGGGGCAGGGAATGAGCTCCAGTACGGCGGCAGCCAGGTGGTGCAGCAGTGGCTGGATACATGACCAACGCGGTGGCAGTGAAAGAAGATCGGTTTGTCGACTGGGGTTCGTAATTCAGCACGATTGCGTGGTCTAGAAGCGGAATACCGGTCATTACAGGTTGTGGACATGAGAATGGGTGCTGAATTAGGTCGGGAAAGAGAGCAGGCAGTCGGGATGCCAAGGTTTGCAGTTTCTTGCCTCACAACTGCTTGAATAACAGAAATAGAGGGGGCCGCTTGGCCAAAGGTACGTCAAGGGGTCGTGGATGAAGGGGGGCCGGACTCGCGGCTTAAATCTCAAGGCGAACGATACCTGCGATGTTCCCCTGGAATAGTCGTGAGACGGTAAGAGCAGAGCAAGAGGACGTGGAAGGGGTGCTTGGGAGCCGGGAAAACTGTGGGACGACGCGGCGGCTTTTGGCAACCTCGAAGCGGCGGCATTATTTGACGATGGCGTCGACGGTGGAAACGTCATTATACACGAGCAAATTAAAGGCGTCGTCCGCGACGCCTTTTAGGTTATGGCCCACCTTTTGAACCTCGGTCATGTGCTCGTGGACCTTCCGGCAAAGCGCGATGACTTCCTGTATGTAGGAGACGTACGATTGGGTCGACGACTGGACCCGGGTGGCAAGCTCTTTTCGCGCAGCCTGTTGGCGGCCTGACGGATTGCCAAAGAGGTCGCGAAGCCTCCCTTTGAAAAGTTCCCAGCTGGAGAGCTCGCCCCATGGGTGTGAAATCAGACACGCGGTGTCCTATCCAGATAAGAGATCCCATTGGCAAGCATGATGGTTTGGCCCCAGTCGCGGCGTTGGCTAACACGCTCATATATGCTGAGCCAGTCGTCGACGTCAACGCCATTTTGGTGGAGAATGTCCCAGGATCATGGTGACTAGGAACCGTAACCTACGTCGTGATTGGTGCCGCAGGTATAGGTGGCGACGGGGTGGCTCCATCGGAAGCCATGGCTTAGAAGACGATGGTGCAGCCGCTTTAGAGCTCCGTGACGAGGGCGGGGAAGGATCTACCTCCACCACAATGTTTGTTACACAAAGGACTAGTCAGTAAGAGCAGCAACTATTTACAGAGTATATTTACAATAGCGGTTGCAGCGCTGACCGGTTAGGTTCACAGCGCGAGCCCAGTTCGTTCTTTCTCCTCTTTACTCGAGCGATGGCACCCACGCGCCTCGTTCAAACAATCCAATACCACACGCGTGTAGCAATATTTTCCACCGGCAATTTACTTACCTAAGCAAGTGACATTCATTGCGTCGTATCTGTCACTAGTGTTATCACGGGCAAACGTTGCATTGCAATGGTTCCAAAAAAACCTAAACCAATAGAAACATTATTTGTTTATAAAGAAAACACAATACAACGATGTACAACAGCCTTACGGTCTGTTAAAGGCGCAACCGTCTTCTCTTGATTGGTACACATAGTCAGAATAACACCTTTCTTCGAAGTAAACATTGTGATATTTATGCTTATTGGTGGAGGTAGTTGCATGAAGACGTACCCAGTGGTCCTTCTTGTACATCTGCGAATAAATAAAAGCATCAAATATATCATGTTCAAAGGGAAGCAATAAAGCTCGCTGTCTTTTCAGCGCACTTCATTTCACTGTCCGATATATGCAGCACATGCGGCAGAACCAAAAAATTTTCAAGTAAATTCAACGCTAGATTTCCCCGCCCTATTTGTTCTTAGATACTTGTATACATCTGCGCATTTGAGTGAGTGAGTGTTCGAAAAATAAAAGCTGTTTAATTTATGCTAGAGTTGCATATGGGGCCTAAGGCCAAGCGTTCTACGTGGCGCGGATAGCATACAAAGAGACGTATATACTGAGATATTGCAGTGTCTATAGTGCGATAAGAAGACATATCGGTACTTGTAAATAAAAAGCCATCAAGAGCAAGAAGAAGAAGAAGCAATTTCTGGCGCGCGGTATTAATAAGTCCGCTCTGGTAGCTGATCCGCATGAGAAGTTGTTTTGTACCTCGAGTTTTGTGACGTCACCAAAATATGCACACACACTAACAAGTAACTAAAGCATCGGCACAAGGTGAGCGTCTCTGCCAATCACCTAGAGCGCTTACGTTGCCTGCGTTATCGCAATAATTTACTGAATATTAAGGGGTGGTAATATCGATGAATGATTAATCGAATAATTGATTAAACGTTCCCCGCAAAACGATTAATCTTCGTCGACCTCCACCTTTAATTTACCCGACTTACCACTCAAGACATGTTCGAGTGCCTGAGTTCCACAATTTGACAGGAGCGGCGCGAAAATTTTCAAATCGTACTAGAATGTAGGAGCACGAGCAGTGAATGTGCGGCTGTGTATATAGAGCGATTGACGACTGTTCTTATGAGTTCAGGGAGATGCCGAGCCGAGCGCTTATGCTCTGTTTTTCCAGACGCCACCACGCCAGCCCCAAGCGTGAGGCTTAAAATTCCCCCGCAATTCAAGGCATACTATAGCAATCCAGTCATTGATGGTCGTTTCTCCCTGAGTTCACTAAAGACGTGACAAAGCTTTCGCGCCAGTTTGCAGCATGTATATGACATAGCGATGGAGTCCATGTCGATTCCAGCGAACCTATAGCTTCCGAGCGTCTATTCTCGCATGCTGGTTGTGCGGCCATTCAGAGAAGGTGTGGGTTTCACCTAAAAATCCCAGCCAATTTGACATTCCTCCTCTCTGTAGGAAACAGCATGTGGGTTAAAATGCTAAACCCACAACATTTTTTTCCCCTCAGCATATTGCAATTTCTTGTATATGTTAGGTTAGGTTAGGTTAGGTTAGGTTAGGTTAGGTTAGGTTCACCTTTAACGTCTGCCATTTTTTATTTCTTGTTTAACTGTACAGTACAGGGATTCTCTAGTGCCATGTAACTTTTGTAATTCTCCTCTAATTGTGAGTTTGTAACACATATTGTGCATCTTTTCAAAGGTGACTAGTACCAACTTTATTCAGTCTTTAACAAATGAGAAAAATATCCTTTGTCACTCTTTATTAGCCTCGTGTCCGAGTGATGGCGGCGATGTGAACTGAGCTCCGATGACCAAAGTCTTTGAACGCGACTCTGTCGTATGCTACGCTGCTCCGCCTGCAGAACAGCTTCATTTTCACGTGTTTTCTGATGCTCTAACTGCCTCTCGTGTAACACGGCGCTCTCCAATTACTGTCTGACCTTTTTTAATGCTAGTTCCATAAATGAGAACGGTAGGAACATAATCGAATGCCGTAATACTGGGATATTGCAGGCCAAAAGCACCATTTGATTATGAGGCACGCCGTAGTGGCGGACTCCGGATTATTCTTTGCCCCCAGGGGACCATTAACGTGCCCTCAGTGCACAGGAGAGTGGTGTTTTTTTTTTTTTTGCATTTCGCCCCCGTCTAAATCTGGCAATAGCAAAACACTCGTGCATTTAACTTATCCGCTGTATCACCACCAGATGGGGTAGCCCAGCGGCCATGGCATTGCGCTGCTAAGCTCGTGGTCGCTGGTTCAATTAGTGCTGCGGCGGCCGCATTTTGATGGGGGCCAAATGCGAAAATTCTCGCGTATACTGAAATTTAAGTGCGCGTTAAAGAACAACAGGTGGTGAAATTGAATGGGGAGTCCTCCATTACGGCATGCCTCAATGTCATATGATGGTTTTGACACGTAAAATCGCCGAATTTAATTTTAAATGCAAAATTGCCATATAATAACATCAGTCGCGGGCAAGGACAAGATCACTTGAGTCAGTCACAAAACATCGCGCCTAGCGAGTAAATGGGTCTACGCTGGTGTTGAAATGAAGGTACGGTCATCAGACTCGTTCACAAACTTTCGCTTCGGCTAAGTAGTTGCATTGTAGTTGAACACAAACTTTAAATCTCGCTCCTAATTCTCGTCACTCGGTGATGCATATACGTGTAAAGCTTTTTCCGATCAGAAAAGTCTGTCTTTTTTTTCAGCGACAAGAGTTTATCTCGAACATAGGTTGCACAATGCTCTATAATGTTTAGGTATTGCCAAAAATGTTTCATGCTATTTTCTTGCAAGTAAATCTCATTACCACTTTCTAATGCAAAAATATAGTTTCTTGGAATTAGCCCAGGACTATTTCTGATCAACACACTTTCGGACTACCGGAGACCACTCGGAAGACATCACTTCATCATCATAAAAATAAAGATATTGATAAAAACAGGGGAAAACAAGAAACGCTTGTGAACACCTTGCTGTGCATTTGAACGTCTACACTCCCTCCCCGTGCTCTAAAATTGCATTTCTAGCTTGGTTACACCTTTCAAACATTAAAATAACCTTCTACAAATGTAGACGTATGTGCTGCAACCTTTGTAAACTACGCGACAAAAATTTCAATTAATCAATTCTTTGAGGAAAAACCATACATCGAAAGCAATTATTCGAATAAAGCCGAAACGATGAATAAATAATGGTCAATTACGAAAAAAAAAATAATCGACCTTCTTGGAATACATGTCATCGTTTTCATAAATTTTATCTCTCCACTTTATATTTCTGTGATATGTCCATAAAGGAAGATCTATACAGAACAACACAGAATACATCTATTCATCATATTCATATCTTCATCTATTCAGAATACAGCGCAGGTTGGAAAGTGTCTCACTGACGGCAAAAATGACATAAGTTCCGTTTGTTAAGAAAATGTTACGCTGAAAGTTACCTTTACTGCTGACGTCCAAGAGCCACGACTGTCCACTTTTAGCGTGGAATTCAAATGAGCAGGCAGTACAAAATAATCAAAGCGTGCCATAGCAGACGACTGTAAGATCCTGGAATAATGACCACTGCATATTGTGTGAGGATCAATTTTGCCTTCACGCCTTCTAAATACCACAGAAAAGAGCTAGCCTGATCGCTTACTACTTTTTTCCGTTGTTTACCTTGCGATATTTAGCAATCCCCAGTGAACAGACGACATATAGGAAAACGTGAGAACAAGAGGTGGAGGAGTAACACGTGAAGCCCTTTAGTTGACTCCTGCTTGTCGCAATATAAAAACGAAAGCTCATAGTCTGTTTTAGACATTACATGAAACATTGCTGTGTTTGCTAGAGGCGTTTGAGGGATAATGCGCTATGGCGAAAAATTAGGAAATATATTTTCTTTATGCAATAGGGCAGTGCGTTTTCATTATTTAATGGTATCATTATGTGCGGGAAGGACGTCGTAAGCTATATTACGAAGACACTCGGATCAACACCGTAGTAATTTGCTTTCTAATATTGGGTCCATCAAATGCGAAATTCCTTCTTGCTGTATTTACCCCGTGTTAGGAAAGCAATCCTAAAACTTATCAATGCTATAAATTGAGAAACTAGGCTTTAGAGCAGCGCGATATCACTTTCACCATGGCTGCAGGTAGGGTCGTGGAGAACATTCGCGCATCAACAAAACGGTTCATTAACGTGAGAGGGTACCACCACGCTGATTTCCTTGTTAATATGAGGACTGAACTGGTGATCCAGAGTTGCGAAAACGTCATCAAAGACAGGCTTTCATGGAATTCAAGCGCTACATTCTGCTGCAGTTTCGTGGTACCAAATTTTTACTTTACCGTCAGAATCTTCATATGAGGCGAAGGGATATTAACATCAGTGTAATAAGTACCCGTATGTAGTTATGACAGCACATATGGCATTTCACGTGTGCCCGTTATCTGCTGGTTTCGAAAGGAATGACGGCAATGTAAATTTCAATGTGCGCTTGACAGGTGGTATTAGGAATGACCGCCAAGAAAACGTGATATCGGAAGGATTAAGCAAATGAAGATAATCGCAGGGCATCATTTGTATTTTAGACATTATTTGCTGGTCTTCATTGTCTTTCTGGTTGTCAATCATTGCGCTATTAGGGAGCACGTATTCGCAGACATTGCCTATTTCATCTCAATTAACATAAACTGATAGCTCCAGATGACTAGCTTGAATTGACTTACCAGGGTAATATCAGGGAGCGGTGGCTTCGGTTTTGCCTGGATATAGAAATGACAAATGACAAGACTTGATAAATGACAACTTCACCCACCAATTTTTAATAGCCCGTTTAGTGTCTATATCTCCGGAAAATGGTCCGTTTGCGGCAATTTCACCTTCCACGATATGACTAGAAGTTCATTTTCTTAAGATGACACATACCCGTAAGTTGGTAAGATCATTTGAATCTCTCGCCGCATCCAGTTTTTGTGGTTCGACATAGAACATAAAAATTACAGTGCCGCTGCTTCCTTCGATGATCTAGCATCTACAGTACATACCAACGTACACCGCTCCCCCACGCCAGCTCATGCATATTAGTCTCTCGTAAAATAAATTCATGTTTCACATTTAAATGTTTTGTCCAATAAACGTTTTTCCAACTCGCGAAAATGAGAGTGGTACGCTATCTGCAGATTTTCCTGTTAGCTATGTGATACTTCCTTCCCGTGCATCTTGCGTAAATGATTCGAACTTGCGATAGAAGTACCGATAACACAAAGTAATCTATCACATCGGCATTCGTGGTTGCAAGGAAATACAATATAGTCCTGACAAACATTACCTTTATTATTTGTATGCGCTGTGCAGAATATTGAACGATCCCGTTTTTATTCCTACGTAGGCTCTAATACATTCAGTTATAAGGGGAATGTTAGGCAACTTTATAAGACGAAAATAGGTAACCTTTTCGTGGAAATTTGTATAGAAAAATGTCAAGCGGCTACCAGAATGCGGATTGTGTGTACATGATGGACAGAAAAAAGAAATTACGCAATATTTTATGCCAAGCGCAACGAGCACCTAGTAGAGCGTGTCCTCCAATAGTTCAGGGTTGCTTAACGAACGTAACCAGTCAACGAACACAAAAATTATCCAGTGCTTGAAATTCTCAACTGAAGGGTTGTGCTAAAATATAGGCTATATGTGGTTATTTCGTTAAACACTGAAATGCGCGTCAACAAAGTACAATTACGTAGATCAGTGGCATATGTAACCCCCCGGTAGTTTCAACATTGCTGCTGGTTCAAGACTCTAATCTTGCGATGGCCTTACCATCGCTGTCGTAGAGGGCCTGTTTCTGTTATCTCCACACCAATACAAAGACCAATGAGGCTCAGCCCAATCACTCGTGTTGATAAAGTCAGCCATACCCACACTTTAAACTTTACTGTGCGTTGTTCCCAAGCATTACGGACCGTATTTACAGTTGGTATTCTGCGTTACAGCAAGCATAGAAATACTTGCCGTTCTCTTAAATGATGTGTGACCGCACTAAAAGTAATTCATTTTTCTTCTCCCAGTTATGCCTATGCTTTTTTTAGATCCGCAAATAAAATCCCCTGACTAACTAACCCTTCGGCTTGAATAGAAGCGCATCTTCTTCTTGCTCGGTTTTGCGAGTATCCGCACATGCAAATTTATCAATTTTTATAGGAGCCCGCCTTCCTACTATCAAGAAAAAAAAAAGAATCTTCAGAGACACCTAAAAGTGTTTATATGTTGGAATGTGAAAGCATCATAATCCCTTAGGTTAAATCATTTTCGATGGATGTTTTCGGCATGCATCGAAGTTCGTTCAGCTGAACGGGCGTTAGAGTTTGCGTACACGTTGGCTATAGGCTGGCAGCGCACGGACCATTTTGTATCAGAACGAGAAGTTGTATGGTATGCCTGTCTGTCGTGACTATGTCGTTGTCTTTTGAGTTCGTTTGCTTAGTCTTCTAAGGCGTGCTCCCATGGGCGACCACGTTTCATAGCTGCCACTGACATAGACGCTTCGGTGTGTATCGCAGTACACACAGCAACGTTGAAATCTGAAGGGCTAGTTACGCGCAGGAGGCAGCGACGTGACGTGTGTATTGAGGTACGCACTACGCGCACCTCATTTTATGCACTCATGATTGGGCGTCAAGAGTGCATTACAGTAGACACAGCATGGATGAAATCCGAAGAGCAAGTGTAGCGCACGGGGCAGCGACGTGACGTGTGCAAAGACGCATGCATTAGGCATAACTTTATCGAAATAACCATGGAACCAGCGTGGCGTCCGGGAATCGAGGTGGTTTCGGGCCCCGAAGGCCCGGGATCGATTCTCACCTGGACCAAAATTAACGTTTTCTTTTTAAAGTCGTTAACTTATTGGGCTTAAAGAAACCTGCCTGATAAATTGGACATCAATCCAAGGATTTTGTCGCACGTTTTTCTTTCGCGGCATCCGCCACTGTTTCTACCATCTTTGGATCACACCACCCTTGACAGCGCTTTATTTTCATGTAATGAGGTATGTAATGCTATCGCATTAAAGAGCAAATGGGTACCTTCCGCCTAAATGTACGATAGTTTTGTATACGTTTTACGCTAAGAAAAAGAATTAAAACAAAACGACGTGTATTTCCAGAATGGTTAACGTATACTTAATAATATTACTATTCCTTTCTACTGCGCAGTTTAGATTGCTACGCTTGTAATGCTGGTCGTGGTAAAAAATGTATTTTTCCTATCTTTTGCTTATCTATGCAAAAATACCGAGACAAGAATACGCATTTGCATTGCGTATTCCTGTTGTCTGAAAGTAGATCGGCAGAATGGCAAATGCTTTTGCGTACGTGCACAATTCACTTGCCATCGCACCCTGAGTCGTGATTCTTGCGATTACATTATTAGCTGTCACTGCAGTATCGAGGAACTTATTTTACCCGTGGGTATTCAGTCAGGATCCGTCCAGTGGACATGTCCAGTTCATCTGCTGCAGAAGTTCTCGTTGGCTTTGCTGGGTTACGCACGACAACCAGACAGGAGCTTCCAGCGAATCTCCACACCACTAGGGGAACAATTACAGAATACGCCCATGTGCTCTTACATATAGATGGGTTAGTACATGCAGGAAAAATTGTTGCCTCATCTATAAGTTTCACAAAGCTCTAATGCAGATTTTCATGCGTCCAAGGTTCTTTCGAGAGACTGCCTATGCAACATTAGCTTTCTGACGAACACCAGTGCATGACTATTAAGCAGTTATCTTATTATAATATCTATCGTGTTACATACTCTTCAAAAAAATTTTGCTTAAAGATACCGCACTTTTTTCCGAGGTCGACTAAGGGGTGAGCTATCCTTTAAGGGGTGATCAGCATTCAGGAAAAAGACGGGTAGTCAGGGTGAATTGGTTGAATTGTGTTGGAGCAAGCCATTCCAACCTTGGAGCTTTTTAATGTTACAGGTCCTGCTCATCTTGGCTGGACTGCCTAGTGACGAGAAAGCCTGACCTAACTAAGAATGTGCATATCTGCTGTGAGAGGTGAAATAATAATATTGCGTTCATATGTTATGCTGCAGGGGTTGCTGCATTCGTGCATGCTGTACTGATTAATTGCATTGTCGACACAGCAATCCATGAGGACGCAAGAGGTCCGTAGTTAAGAGTTCTGTGATTTCTTCTGCGCTTCATAGTGGGCTTCGTGCTGATCATGTATAAAACATATATTTTGATTACTGGGTTTCTGGAGAAATGTTGAATCGCATATTTTCTGCACATTTCCGTTTTTGCACGTTTTCTTCACTGGGATCTCAGTGCGGAAGTGTATAAAATTAATCGGCGTGTAAACGACCTGCTTCGGTTTGCGTCTTAGCACACGTTATCATCGCTTACGTTCAAGTCTGTGCCGGCCTTTCGCCTCTTCAATTTATTAGCCTGCAAGATGCGCAAGTTTCGTCTGTGGCTTTTCACTGTTTCATATGTAACGTCGTGCCACACTTAGTTTAGAATGCTTTAGCTGATGAAGGTAATTTGTGAAATGAAAGAAAACTTCAGCATTTTTATGGTGGGCGGGCACAGGGGAGGGCGGCCTCTAACTTATTCCGTACGTCATCAGCAATTTACACTCTGAAGAACAGAGCGTAATTTTGTTTGCCTCCTTTTTTTCCGCAAATACTTCGGCTCATCCACTACAATCATTTGACAAATACTAACGGCTGTAGGCCTGTTGGTTGGGATGGTAATGAATTTAAAATGGCACAATAAAGTAAGAATGACAAAGAAGTTAGCCCAATAAATATAGTACACACACTAATCATAAACCTTGTTACATTAGAAAACAAAATCTTTTTTGATATATTTAATTTGTATTTATTTTTTTAGAATGTCAGTACTTAAGGAGAGGTTGGTAGTGATACATCCATCCTGTTTGCAATGTTAAATAATTTTCTGCACAGCTTAGTATAGGTTTTTGTGGAGCACGAAATGCATATGCTGACAGACCTCACTAATCTGGAACTGCGCACGCATAGCATTCTGTATCTGTAAACATTTGTGATACCTTAATTTGTTAATGTTTAACCAAAGACGTATGTCAATTTTTTATTTCAACAGTTTGCGAATAAGATATATCAGGTATCGACAATATTAGGCATCACATATATTTTCCTTTCTTCCTTCTGCTAATATGATTTCGTTGCCCAGATGTCAGTGCACTAATGTTATGAAACTTGTCTGAAACAACAAAAAGTTATGTTTCCACTGTGTGGAAACATACAGAGAACACACCGAACATATTGGCAGTGAGGCACTTGAGATTACTTTCAAATACAACATTGTCTTAGATCAATTTAGTGCGAAGTGACTAGGAAATTATTATTTAAGCTAGCATTGAATAAGCATTTGCAGTGTGATAGACCTCTTACTTAACAGATTTAATCAATCGTTTGGAACGCCGCGTTTGGACGTGACTTTACTCACAGACCTATATATGATAGCACTATATAGGCAATAGGTCGCTTTTTACAACAACCGCATTGCGTTTGGCGTATCGTCTATTCTAAGTAGCGCCATGTATAAAGCTAGTCATCGTGATTGACCTGCATGCTTCCGTTGGGCCACTGATGCTGATTCCAGCAGCATGTGAAGAAAGAATCGCCCGCTAAAATACAGCCATTATGTGAATGGCAATTGTTATGCAATACTGCTCATGTCATCCTCGCCCACTACATTATTTGCTTGTTCTAGTCTACGAAATACCTTCACGAAAGCCACCGCTCTCACATTCTGTGAAAAACATATCCCTGCACTACATGTCCAGTGCTGTCGTCGAATACTTCATTATAGACGTTATAAATACTATACTTGTTTGCACATTTTCGAAACATAGCAGTGTAAAATTATAGGCATCACGCCATACCCGATTAGATTTCTATCATTTGGAAACAACATCTTTCATGTAGCGGTCTCTGGAGGTCTAGAGAGTTTGATCACCATGCCAAGAGCCCTACCAGATCTTTTATTCCTGGAAACGAAGCTTATTCAGAAAGTTTTGCCGCACTGGATCCAGCTGCTGGGTTCATATGTTTGCTTACATGAGTTCTCAGTTTGTGGTGAGACACTCCATGTATTATAAGATCAGATTTTCTTTCTGTGCATTCAAACAATTAGGTAAAGCGCAGTGGGTAGCCAGTAAGACACTCAGGCTACCCTTGCTTCAGCAATATTGGTTTGTATGCCAGTATTGGTCATCATGGAAGAAGTTTTACTTTTCTTGTGCTATAGGCGATGATGAACCTGTGTATGGCAAAATATTAACGTCGAGCAGCGCAACGCTCCTCATCACCGTAATCCAATAGATTGAAGGACCCACAAGGTCAACCCAGTTTCCAGGAACTAACTCGGAAGGAGTTGCGACATTCTTCACGTTGTTTTCAAGCGAACAATCTGAACTTTCCGCCAAACGTCAACGGCGGGCTACGCCTAGTGCTGCGGCTTACCCTGCTCCCTGCAACACGGTCTATTGGGCCCGATATTGCTTGGTTGCATCCACCCGCGTAGCTCTACAATTGGCTTCTTCTGCAGCAGTCCATACATTGCGAGGAAGCGCCATATCTTTTACCGAAGAGTAAGCAAAGCTATCCAGACTACTTGGCGCATATGCTGCGTCCTTCGACCAATGGCACGCTACGTTGCTGTTCATTATTAAGAGGATATTGGCGGATTAATTACATCTCCTTCGAAACATAGTCACCTACCCTGATTCAAATATATGGTATGCCGTACATGTTCCAAAAAGGATAGCGTTAGGGGAGCCGCGTCGCAGAAGATCCGGCGTTGGTGTCAGCATCAGCGGATTTGTCCGTGAGCGAAAATTTTCGTATATTTTTAGGCATATGTACACGGGAGGTCTTGCTATATGACATGCGGTATATGCGGGATGCATTGCCACAGCACTCTATGGTTAATGTTGCTCATACTCTGTTTTATATTCTTGACAAAGTCATTCCTCAGAATCTCGATAGTGCCTACAAGGAAATTTCACAAAAGCAGAACACCGACAGCACATGCCTTATATGTTAAAACTTTACTAGAGTAAAATATTACAAGTATGAAAAATAACAAACTTCAAAATGTAGCTACTTTTGGGAGGCGGCTGTGCACAAGCCGCGGGATCGACACAAGCAAGAGGCCGCGTTTTTACCAGAGAGCTAGGCTTCATGCCTTCGCCGCCAGCGTTTCTCGGAAAACGTTACCGTTACATAAGCTGCATTTGCCGAGAAGCATGAGCAGTGCGTGATCTCTGAACGCCATCGCGTTCCACACTTCAACGTGACGCTTAAGCGTCCTGCAAGTTTTTCATTGCATCCATATTTATAAATCTATATAGTCTTCTTTTTTTTCCTGAAGAGTTCTCTATCAATATTGTACTGCTACCCATGCAGCTGCTACATGGTGTAATAATATGCAGATGCAATGGTAATGTATGTACAGACGGTACGCGGCGTGTATCTCACATCGTAAGGCAAGTGACACGATGACGTGTTAATGTCCGTGATGATGATAACTTATTGGCCTCTCCTTTGAATGCGGCGGTGACATATTCACTCAACGACCTTCATTTCATTAGGTACACACTAAATATTTTTAACTTTTTTGTATACCTGTCGTAAAACTTTTTTCTACCTCAAACCTTTTTAACTAGATTGTACCGCTACCTTTCTATCTGCTACACGGCGTTCTTCCTGGTGTAATAATATGCAACTGTAGCTAGGTGCTTCATCATGCACACATGCCCCTAGATGGCACCTAGTGCACATGTTGCACTTGCCATATGCCCTTTATAAAAAGGGGTGTACCTGACAATAAACGTTCTTTCATACGCTGGTCAGGCACAGACACATTAACTACAATGGAAAATGTGCACGTGTCCACTCTACGCGACACGTATGTCCCATCGCGTGTTTCCTCTCGCGCTAGGACGCGTTTATAGGGCACTTTTTTTTCTTGCAAGCGCAGGCGTGATCGCTTATAACCACCTTGTGCTCATATTACTGTAAATGTTTCATGTACATACATGATTTCATTCATTGTAATAAACACTATGCTGATAAAAACAGCGTTGGCTGGCTCAGTGGTAGAGTAGCTGACTCGCACGTTAAGGCCGCGGGTTCGATCTCCACAGAAACTGGGTCTATTTATGGTCATTTCCGGCGATAGCTGCTACCGACACTGGAAACCGACTATTGGGATGACCCCATAGCGAATACTGGAAATACTGAGCTTGTATTAAACGCATTCCACTGCCTTCCTTCTTTTCTGCCAGACCCTTTTTTGTTGAGTGGCCTAGCGTTAGGTGTCTTGCATAGCGTTAGGTGTCTTGCAAGTTAGGTGTCTTGCATAAACCACCCATGTATCGCTAAGGACATCAATCATAATCGCAATTATCAATAAGCCTCTCAAATATTCATATATCAGGGCCTGGTACACCACAAAAAGTGCGCCTTCTTTCTACACATAAAATAGCCTGCTGTGTTATGCTTATACCAGGCAAGGCGTTTTTTTAATGAAGACCTTCTGGAGTGGAAATTATGCCTTGAACATTAAACTACGCCACCACCGCTATTTTACCCAAGGCACCAACAAAAACATCAGGGAAGGAATCTGAATAGGAGGTTCTTTTTTAAGCGACTGGGGCAAATTGGGCAACTGAACGCTGGAATTCCTTACCCAAGTATGTCTTATTGTAACTGGTTTTAGAAGGAAACTTTAATGTTATCGCAAATTTTGTGCGAAATAAAAAAAATGGGCCGAACTGTCGACGGTGATGCCTTTAGGGTTTGATCAAAAGAGCCACAGATGGTATGGCAACTATCATACCCATTTTCCTATGAGGCATACACTGCAGAAGGATTCCCCAAAAAACTTAGAGGCCATCTAGCACTGCTGCCGCGCAGCATCCCCGTGGCCCTCGAAAGGTATGGCGCGCAGGTGCATGCGAATGATGAGAGATGAGTCATATTGCAACCGGGTTCCTCTTTCGCACTTCTGTTTGGATACGGTGCGCCATCTGGTAGCACTGGCGGGAAGCTCGTGCGTGGCCTCCAAAAGGAGAAGGGTTCGAGGCCGGTGGTTGCAAACACTGAGCATTGTGCCCTCACTCGCGACACACTCTGGGACACATGCTCAGTGACCTGATTTGGCGAAAGGTTCATCGAAGGGCGGCACATAATGCATTCAATGCGCAGATCGCTAAATCGTTGGCGTGAAAGACGTTCCTTGCGGAGCAGCTCATAGCTAGTGCATTTCTGGCACAGTCCGCTAAAGCGCCGTATTGCTTTGCTTGAGCTACGCTTGTGACGTAGGTTTGATGCCATCAGTATTAGAGGAATTGAAAGAATCATTTTCGCCATTGTAGAACGGCACATTCACACAGGCACATGCCTAGCTACAAGAGATGGCATTAAGACGTTCATTGGCAGTTGCCCCCACCTACTGGCGCATATCCGGTGACGAGGGTTGTAGCCAGGGGGCACGGGAGGGGAAACAAGGGACAAACGCCTAAAACACGTGCTAAAAACCTCCTCCGTAGTGCCTAGCATCCATGTCAAGACACTAAAGCCAGCAAAGGTAACTACGTTTTTATTTATTTTTCTGCTTTGACTTTTATTCGCGAGGAGACAAACGGGTGGCGGTCCCTCAAATGAGCGTCGCTTTAGTATAAAGGTTTGACCCCCAGAATTGTACTGACTTTTCCAAAATCGTACATCGGACCATACAACGATACAAGCAAAATCAACACACTATCAGAAAAGTTGACAAACATAAGTTGACAAAGCACGCAGCGAGGTCCGATGAGACGAAGCGTTGTGGTGGTACATTGGTGCCGTCATGTCACAGAAAAGAATAGACAGACAACGAATTTTATTTGATCCTGAGGAGCTACTGTCAGGACCCCATAACGGAAGGCCAGTGTAGCAGAGGCAGCGCCCACGTAGAGGAGAGAACGCCGTGACGCTCCGCCCTTTGTTGGGCTGTCTGTATAGCCTCGGCTTGCTTTCGGAGTACCGTGCTTTTGATGGCCTCCTCCCATTCTGTTTCGCTCGAGAGAAGGTTGTTAGGCAACACGGGATATCCCCACAGCATGCGAGCCATAGAGTAAAAGGTTTCACTGCAGTCGGGACAACTAGAATCCACATCCGAGTATATCCTACTGAGTAATTCCCGCGACGGGAAAGATCCCGTCTGCCACATTCTGAGAGTAGCTGACTTACCTCTACTGAGCTTCAGGTGAGGAAGAGGAGAAACTCTTCTACCAAGTTGGTAATGTTTAGTAATTTCATTAAATGTGAGAAATGGATCGTTCTGCTGAGTGCCTTCCTTCCCATCCGGTGCCTCCAGACCGTTGCGGTGCATGAGTTCCCGCGCACGGTCGTGGGCCAGCTCGTTGAGGTTTAGGAAGCCCTCGAGAACGTTCGTCCCCACGTATGCGTGGAACCATGTGATACAATGAGAACCGGGGCGAGCCCTTTTCTCTAGAATAGAGGCCACCTCTCGAGCGAGGTTTCCCGATACGAAAGCTCTGATTGCTTCTCTCGAGTTGTTGTAAATGTAGGAACGGTTTGGCTCACACAAGGCCAGTGCAACCGCAATTTGCTATGCTACACTCGGGGTGCCGCTCTTACCGAGGCGGAGCAGCGAAGCACCCCCCGCCCGTCTACAACCGACAACGCGAACATTGTTCTGTTCCCGTACTGCGTCGTATCGACAAAGACCGCGGCGCCTCGGTTGTCCCTAGCTTTCTTCAAGATTGCTCTTGCACGTGCTTTACGTCTACCCTCGTTATGCTGTGGATGTACGTTTCGCGGGAATGACCTTACTAGGTAGGTCGCCCTCCTTTCCCGTCTCATTGTTATGCGCCGGTCTTCCATTATCCTAAGAGTCATTCAGACGTCGTCAAGAATTTGCCTGCCAGATTTAGTCGACGATAGCCTAACCACCTGGGCAGTGACCTCCGCCTCTATGATCTTGTCTATGCTATTGTGCATTACGAGTTGATCTAGCTTGTCGGAGCTCGTGGTAATATGCAAGCCTAGCACTCTCTTGATGCTCTCGCGCATGAGGGTATCTAACGTCGTCTTTTTCGTTTTGGTCCGTACTAGAGCTGACGCCACATAGTTAATATGGCTCACGAGAAACGCGTGGTACATGCTAAGGATGTTGTGTCTACGTAACCCCTTTTTCGGTTGAACACCCTAGCGATTAACCGCAGCATATTCTCCGTCTTGGCTGTAACGTGGGTAATTGTTCTGGCATTAGAGCCCCTCGCGTCTATGGGCAGGCCTAGGATCTTAAGTGAGTCGACTCTAGGAATTTTCTGCCCATTATTCGCGTACAATTTTCGGGTAGCTAGTGGAGGGGTGTCAGACTCCTAACCCCCTGCCTTGCGGATCTGTAAAGTAACAACTCCGACTTACTCGGAGACACCTAGAGACCCGTGTCCACGAAGTAAGCATCTGTTTCGTCCAAGGTCGCTTGTAGAGCTTGCTCCATTTACGCTAGGGAGCCCCCTGGGGACAAGATCGTGATGTCATCTGCATAGGGTCCGCGACCTATGCCCCTGTGGCCCCCCAGCCTGTCTGAAAGACCATCCATGAGTGTATATAAGAGGATTCGTGAGATGACTGATCCCTGCGTGGTACCCCGAGCCCCCATTCCATACACGATCGACCTAATCTGCCCCGCCTAAATAGTAGCCGTTCTATTCATGAGAAAGGACCTGACATACACCTGGAATTTGACTCGCAGGCCTATCCCGCCCGTGGCCTGCAGTATGTACCGATGTAACGCTGTACCGAACGCCTTAGTGAGATCCAGGCCGAGAATCCCTCCCACGTACTGGGTGCCGCTATCAAAGATTTGCTTCTTCAGCATTAGCACAACCTCCTGCGTCGATAGGCTGGGCCAAAAACCAACCATAATATGTGGGAAGAGGTCCCTGCGCTCTATGTACCCGGAAACCTTGTTCAAGATTGCGCGATCGGCTACCTTGCCTGTATACGAGTTTAGTGATATTGGTCTCATGTTGTCCAAAGAAAGGGGTTTTCCAGGTTTAGGGATACCCTGTTGACCTCCTGCCTTATCATCCAGTTTCCACTGCCTTATCGTCCAGGTTTCGTAATAGCCTGTTTCAAACCTTATTCGGGGCCGGAGCCGCTCTGCTGTTTAAATTGTACAGCACCGCCCTGATCTCCGATTCTGTGAAGGGCGCGGCCAGCTCCTCCACCGTCGCGTACTCGATCTGCGGATATTCCTCTGCCTTCGTCGGCCCGATGGGAATGTATCTATCCACGACCGTATTGAAAAGCGACTGTTCAGTACCTCCCTCCTGTTTGTGCCTTGGTATGACTTTAATAGGTCTTTGCCTTTGATTTCGCTTGTTCTGCGCGTCACACAGGAGGCAAACCTCGCCCCATTGTAGTCTATTGAGCTCCGCGCAATATCTCTAGATCTCTCTATTAAGCTCCGGAACCTTTTTCCTCAGCCTGCTATCTAGCCCTTGTGTTTTCCACCTCATCAGAATTGAGGATTTGGCCTCAAACAGGTACGTTAGGTGCGGGTTCATTCTTAGGACCTTCGCTTCCGTTTGTACTACCTTAGTAGCCCTCTCGACGTCCTGCGTGAGCGAGTCGATAGCCTCGCCAAAGGAGGAAAATGCACTCGTTCGCTCCTTCCTAAGTTTCCTGAAATCCTCCCTGTGCATGACTCGAAATACCCTGGCCGGTCGGGTGTCCACCCTTAAGGTTACGGCCGCTATGAAGTTGTCACTGCCGAGTTTCTCCTGCTTATTGGGCCACATTACGTTACCTACGTTCCCTACGCACGCCGAATCAGGCGCTGTGTCTTGCGCAACTGACAAGCGCAGCCTAGTGGGGAAGCCTGGGTGCGTGATTACCGTAAACGTGGTTTCATCCAGGTACCGGCCGCGCCAGGTTCTCTCCTTTTACACTCCGTCTGACGTCGCCCCGTGCACTATGAGGGGCGTTAAATTCCCCGGCAACTATCAGGGGAGAGTGCTTGGCCATCGACATCACCTTCCTAAGCAGGGAGTTAAATGTCTGTCTGGTACGGCGGCGGGTTATCGACATTAGGCACAAAGATGCTCTGCTTAAGCCACCCATGCGGTGTAACCTCCACGAAAAGGGCATCTATCTTACCCCGTCCAGATAGGATTGCATGCTCAATAAAGGCTCAAGTTTTCTCTGATCATCATGGCTAGTCCGCTGCCTCTTTCGTTCCTGACCGACACAAGGATGAAGCCAGAGAGGTTAGGAGACAGAGTGTCTCCTGTAATAACAAAATCTGCGGTTTTTACCCTCATTGGCAACATTTGCGTAGTGGAGCTCTGCGCCTTTGAAAACTTGCGCGGTTCCACTGCCAGATTACCAGCTCTTTGTGATCGCCCGCCATGATGCTACATTACCATGCCTTGCTCCACGCCCGAAGCAACCTCGGAGTGATTCACTGCCTTGCTTTGCGCTCGAACCTTGGCTTTGGTCCTAATCGCCGCCTTTTCTTCTTGTACCGTTACTCATTGAACAAAAAAGCTTTATACTTTCCTGATTTTCTTTACTTATCCTCCAATATCTTCTTTGTTGAGCCTCTCCCTCGGACGCTTCCGTGTCGCTCTCGCCGTTACGAAGGGAGGCCTTACGCTTTGCTACACGGGGTATATATTTGACTACCTGTGGTGTCTGGTCGCTCGCCTCTATTTCACTGGGCTTGGGTTTGCCTTGGCGGTCTTGAAGCGGCGTACCTCCTCTTTAAGCTCCTTAACTTCCTTAAGTAATGCGTCCACGTATGACCTACTACCATTATCTGGCGAAGCGGACCGCGTTATTTCCATGGGTCTCTGTAGCGCCTTCTTCCTCCTCCCTTTGACACGATCCGCCCAGGTAGGCTTCTCATGGATCCTCACGCTGGACACCGAGCGCCCTCTTGATCGGGAGCGGTGGCTAACTGCGCCGCGCGTCCACGCAGCTGGCGTGTGAGAGCGGCTTCTCTCGGTGCGCCGCTCCCGCACAGCTGGCGTACGCGAGCGTCTCCTGCCACCCGCCGTGTTGACGTCGGTCGCCACCTGCAGCTGCTCGGAGCGTCGGCTCCACTGCCACCGTCTTCTTCTGACGATATAGGGAATTTGAAATTTCTCCCAGCACTCCTTCGCCGCTGTTGGGTGCGGGCCACGGCACAACATGTATTTCGGATAGCACTGGTGATCTTTCGCCGGCGATCGTTTCCCGCAGCTGCGACATCACTTGCCTCCCGTGTTGGGACACACATCAACCCGGTCTCCCAGTCCTCCACACCCATAGCAGACTTCCGTATGGCGCAGGTAGAGCATGCAGCGAAATATGCTCGCGCCGCATGCCACGTGGTTGGGCACCCTCATGCCCTCGAAAAGCAGCACCACCACTGTGGTGCTGTTCTTGATCCGCCTGCCCTCCAAAGCACCCGGATTCCGGTGATTTACAATTCTCGCTCTAAGTTCACCCTCGCTGAGCTCCGCGTCGACTCCTCTTATGACTCCGTTACAGAAATTCTCGGGTGGGGCAAGGTACGCCGCCACGCTAAGCGTGCCTTCACCGAGCCTGATTTGCATCTCTGGGGCGTACGCGTCTGCGTTTTTCTCGTGCGGAATGCACGCCACTGCCGGTGACATAAGTAGGCACCAAGGAGTTGCTTCGAAAAGCGGCTCCTGCCCAGATTGACATCTACAGTGGCCAACGTAGACATCAAAGAGGTTCCTTGAAGAGCCGCATGTGCGTACACATTTTCCAGAATTGTTTCAAATTGTATTTGGTGGACGATTGATTTAAAATCTTCTTCCCTCAGCGCAGCAGCCGGATGCACTACCAATTCAACCACTAACCCATTGCCGAGGGGGACGGGAAAACCGACACAAAAATGCTTCGACAGATAGATACTCGTCTCCTGGAATGTGCCAAAAGTACTATAACATTGCTAATTCATTATAGCCATATTTGGACGAATGAATTTAATTTCTGATTTTCATAACGTATATATGAGTCAAACAAAGCTTCGGTTATAAACACGCTCCAGCTGGCGCGGCACTCTTTCTAAGGTGAAGTCGCGGCAAGCGCTGTTTTCTAGTAAATTGGTAACAAGTTGCAGGGGCTCCCACTCACTAATCCTTGCTGAAGCCTTCATTCCAGCAAGCAGTGCAATAGGTTGCAGAAGCTTCGACCAGCACTTTGAATTTGTATTTCCGCCGCAACGAGATTGGAATAAACGTACACCTGTATAGACTGCTATGGCATAAAATTGTATTCTTACTGTCGAAATTGTATATTTCGGCTTTGCTGGCACATCTGCATCGCAATTTCACGGAAACAAGGTAGAACTTTTTGCTCTTGTTGACTTCCTTGTTAGAGGGAACAGACGTCATAAAATACAGTGCGGCTTAACAACTAGATTTTCTTTACCTAACGGTTTTACGCTCCGACAGTACTAAAATTCAAAAGGTGGTAAGAAAATTTTGCTCTATAACTATATATTGTAGAAAACATGACGTATTCTACGTTAATTCTCTATCGAGACTGTTACACAACTTTATGCGCATAGCTGGAATCGTCATTTTCTCACAGGCTTGCTAACGCCACCTCAAACACTTGGCATTTGTTAATTTGTGTTGCTCTGCTGTGTTGTACCTTCGTAGTAGCAATTACGGCTATGTTTTTTGGTTTTGTTTTTGCGCCACCAACATTAGAAGCAAAGCCTCAGCAAAAAAAGATATTGGCACATCTCAATTACGCGAGTCTGACTAATGACAATGCGCATCGCAACACAACAGTGTAGTCTGGTTTAAATTTTTGTGCTTGCAGCTATAGAAACTAAACATCAGCGTAGCTGAGTGACCGACTAAATTTCGTCCATACCTATAAAAAGAGGTGCATATTGCACTAATAATGCAAAGAGCGGCTAGTACAAGTGGCATATATCGGTATATTTGCGCTTGTCGTCTGAATTTCAAAATAACAAATAGACGTTACGAAGACGTTCAAAACGCAATTTACCAGTTGTACAAAAGTAAGCCTCGGTACCAGAGCCACGTAAGAAATAATAATATTTCCTTACTAAATATTTGGCTACTTGCACAGTAAACAAGATGCGCCGTCACTTTGTCTCTTTAATGCATTACAAAGGTTTGGTAACGTGAATAACTGTCTACGTATATTTCGCGCATGTTTTACATAGGAATGATTGGTAGCACATATAAAGCAGCGTTCCTTTTAAACATTACACTTTTCTTCGCACTCTTACCATTTTCTGCTTTTATTGTCAACGAATACGTTATTTTAGGGATGTTCACCTCTGGAGCAGAAAACCTACTTATAAAAGTAATAAATCTTTTGAAAATTACCTACATTTATTAAAACGAAAAGTAACAGCATAGGTTGCCCATGTAAATTTCATGCTTCTTGTGCGTAGTGAAATGGAGTGGCTTTAATACTCAGGTATTTAAAGCCAGTATCGCATGCGTGCGTCAGTTTAGTTAAATGGGAGAACCTAAAATTGTCATAGACGTTACCGTGAATCTCTGAAGGCATATAACCACTATTGTGTCATGCCGTGACTTCGTTTCCGTTTATGCATTACTGCTTTCGTTATTAAAACCACGGGTTACTCGCAATTTGCGAATTAGTTCAACGTTTGTGTTAACTCTTGGAAAGAACAGTCAAGCACTTATTGGAAGAAGGGAAGGAGCATTTTCTGGACATCACGCAGTCATGAAAGTAATTGTGTGGTAATTATTGCTGAAGGCAATCATCGCATAGTATACAATGTAGATAAAATTCGTTTAATCACGGACGTGGCTAGAAAATAAGCCGGAGTTATTAGTGATATCTTGACAAAATAAATGGAAGTTCTGTGGTAACCTATCCTGGTCATTTCGATAGAAACTGTCATTGCTACCAAATTATGCACATTGGCCTCTAGCATTATAAAGTTCAATGATTTAAAGCTTATTGCTGATCCATCGCAAGCATGCAAGAGTCCCTATGATCATGTGGCCTTACCGTTTGACGAGTACCTCCTCCCATAGACAGACCAATGAGGCTCAGCGCAAGCACTAAAGTTTTCAGATAATGAGCCATGACCTAAGTCTATAAACCCGACTGCTTTTTCCACTAGCTGTACAGGGCGTATTTATTGTCCCTTTCGTGAGTCACTACAAGCGCACAAATGTTCCGAAGACTAAGAAACGATTTTCGAGCGCCATGGAGGTCAAGTGCGTCATCATTTCTCGGTGTATTTGTTGTTCATTTTTGCTTTCGCTAGAAATAAGATGTCTTCAGTTATTAATTCTGGAGCTTCAACAACCTAATTGCTTTTTTTTATTTCTATTGACATTGCGAATGTTCGCAATAGGTAAACAAGTGTATGTGCTTGAGCCTTTGCCCTACCATTAAACCAAAGGACATCATTCGTGCGCATATTCGCAGACTTAATGTTGGTTTATTGTGTTAATGAAAATGTAAAGATTAGCAAGCGCATTTCTGAGACAGCTTCTAAATCTGGAATATATATTTTTTTTATTGTATCGTGTTAGAATAAAGGAGTATAACTTTCTATACGGCCCGTTAAAATTGCTCACAATTACTTCCTGTGACTGCGCGCATAGGATACTCTTGTTTTCTAGAAAGAGAGGTACAGCATGGCAAATATCGTGATCATGATTTTTCTATGCTGAAGATCCTGATCCTGAGAAGAAAATTCATAGAAGAATAAAAATTGGTTGGATCGCATACGCCAGACATTGCCAGGTCCTGACTGGAAACGGACCACTATCATTGAAAAGGAATGTGTAGAATCACTGCATTTTACCAGTGCTGACATGTGGGGCAGAGACGTGGACATTGACAAAGAAGCTTGAGACCAAGTGAAGGACCGTGCAAAGAGTGATGCAATAAAGAGTGCTAGGCATAATGTCAAGAAAGAAAGAGAAAGTGGTTTAAATCAGCGAGCAAACGGGTATGGCCGATATTCTAATTGATATTAAAAGAAAATAATGGAGCTGTGCAGGTCATGTAATGCGCAGGTTAGATAACTGGTGGACCATGAGGTTCACAGGATGGGTACCAAGACAAGGGAAACGCAGTCAAGAACAGCAGGACACTATGTGGAGCGCTGAATTTAGGGAATTCGTCAGAGCTAGTTGGAATCGGTTGGCGCAGGAAAGGGTAATTGGAGATAGCAGGGAGATGCCTTCGTCCTGCAGTGGACATAAAATAGACTGACGATGATGATGGCAAATGCATCGAGTGCGCGCACAGGTCACTGAAGAGGACAATGTTATTTGGTTCAATATCCTTGAATTGTAGGATCTGAAACACGATATAGAACAAGCCGCATCCCTCCCCCCCAATAATAATTTTACAGTGAAGATCTCCAGCCTCTAGTTGATGAGACTTTTCCTAAAAGCGCGTGCATTCTTCTGTATCACGTGTACAACAGAAAGCAAAGTATTCTTTTTAATAATAAACAAGAACAAAACAAGCATGCAAGCCGCATATTTGTCAATAAGGTGTTCTTCCTAACAATGCCAAGCACCTAGCCCTTCCCGCATACGTTTCCTTGTAAACATTACTTGCTCAAGCTGCCGCGGCCACGGCACCTCGTAATGCGGAGAGTGACATCACTAGCCTTTCATATACGAAAAAAAAAAACTAGCCCAGCAACAGATTTGAGCGCTGTTGCAGCCCTGATTAGGTTAGGCAGCTCATGGTTAGGACTCCCAGAGCAGCAGGAATAAAAGAAGTGGTAGGAGTAAAACACGACCAGTGGCGGAATGCTGCCTCTGGCCGTGTTGCAGTGGAATTCCAGCAAAGGGGAAATCCGCACTTTCACATTCTCCTCGGGCTGGATAATACGCTACAGGTGCAATTGAGCAATTAAGCAATCCATGCACCTCTTCAGCAGTTTTAGTGATGCTTTTCAACAGCTCAGTTGGACATCCGCTTTCTTAGGACCGCAATGGCGAGTCACTTTTTTCCTGCATTAACGCAGTATAGCGGCGCCCTCTGATGAAGTAGTGTGCTTGTTTTAGTGACGAAGTTGCCAGATGGTGAAAATATTTTGAAGCTGGAAAATATTAGTATTTTCTCAGAATAACAACTAAAACATCGATTGGTATTAGACACTGAGAACTAACGAAAGCATATTGCAGTTAATTACAGCACTAAATAAATCTACACTAAATTTTCTTAAATAATATTCAACATTGAATAAATTATTCACATATTTGCATTAGTAACTTTGCACTGCTGTAATGCCCATATAAAAATTTAAAAATTTAGAACTTGATTGTAGAAATGTAGCTGTGGTGAGAGGCTGACCGTTCTTCGCGTCTTGGTGGAGTGGCGGGAAGCAGAAGCTGAACGAACAAAAGCTACTTTCTCTCGCACACTGATGCCACTATCCCTTTCATCCTGTATTGTTTCTTGGAGCAGAACCAATTTTTGATCACAAATAACTGTTACATTTTTTTAAGATGTCCATTTATTGTGCTTTATAAGCCCACGATATTTTAAACTCATCCTCTCACGAGATGCTGATGCTGCGACAGTAGCAACCTGTATGGCACATGCCTCCGGGGCCTTGTACTGAGTAAGGGCCTTGTTGAGGACCCGTAGCGACATATTTTAGCAGATGCCCTCTTCGTAGTACATCGTTTCTGTTTAGCTTATGTCATGTGTCATTGTATATGTTTATTACAAATACATTTACAAACATTCCAAAGAATATTGTTAGGCCTCTATACAGCCGTGTTGTACCCACGTCTTGCTGATAATTATTCATTTCCCAATGCCAGTCTATACTCATAGCCTTGGCACTCCTTGGCCTCTGCTTGTCCTTCCTCCAATAAACTGCAGTGATACTCTTAATGCACACTAAGTCTGGTAAGGAGAACAAAATCCGTCTTGCGCTGATGTTTTTAGGTTGTATACACTTTTGTTGGGCCAGTAAGTCAGTCGAAATATGCGCACTCTTTCTTTAGTACTTGACGTAGTAGTTCTACTACGTCAACTAGTAGAACTACGTAAACTACTACGTCAAACACTTGTCTTTGCTTCGTGTTGTCGACAAATTCGACTTCGCCCTGCCATCTGCTAGCCGCCTGGTTAACTCAAATGGTAGAGCGGCTGTCCCGGAAAGGCGGTCGTCCCGGTTCTAGTCCCGGACCAGGATGAATTTTCCTTCAACTATGGGGCTTTTCTTTCGAGGAACCCGTATGGGTTTCATTTGTAGCACTTGCTACGAATGGGTGGATGTCCCATTTTCCGTTTATTCTTTCTATGGTAGTGTCAGAAGCAGGGATTGGAATGTGTCTCTCCACATGTGTGAGAGCTTGTTTAAATTATTTAGTTGGTTTCTGGTCACTTACATGCTGTACGGCGGCGTCATATCTTGCCACTTTATAGTTGAAGATGTTTGGTGGATAGGTACTGCGTTCACACATACTGATATGCGGTATAAGTTTGTGGATGTCTGTGCCCTTGAGTAACAATAGCTTTGGCCTGAGTGCAGTGAGTTTTATTGGATATACTTCTTGTTACGTATTGCAATTAACTTAAAAAGTCACTCCTGTATCAGGAGCCAAGGAAACCTTGATATTTATCAAACAAATATTATAATATTAGCAAAGTACCTCATTTTTAGCTTTGCAGCGAAACGGAAGAAATTTTCTAAGCGGGAAGTTTGGACATTCTGCGTTTGCTATTACAGAAGTTTTCTATTTGTTTTTTATCTCCTTATCCAAAGTGGTAGCCATGCGATTAGTACCTTGAACTTAATATGCTCCAAAGAAAATACTTCATCACCTTTGATGCGTTACAGCACAAGAACTTCACTCAAATTATTTACGAACGCAAGTCTGAAATTTGATCAGAAGTTCAGAAGTATCAAATATTTCCATCATATATCTGTCGCAAATGTTCACTCATCAAGGCATCTATAGCCGAAGCCTGGTAGCAGGGCTACCGACGATACGTAATGACAGCCTTCCTTCTTGACCGTCCTTTGCTGTTGGAACAGCAGAATGTAAACTTTGAACGTCAGTTTTTTTTTATTCTTCCGTGTCGAAATAAAGAGACGCACGAAAAAAAAGTAAATCAATACACCCCTTAGAATGGAAATATATTCAATAAATGATATCTCAAAAATCGCTGTCATTTCCACCAATAATGGAAGAGCCACGTCATTGAAAACAACATTGGTGAAAGCTATATTTGTGAGTCTGTAAACTGATAGAGTTAATTTGCCTCGCTGAATCAAGTGCATGGCCAGTGACACTTAACATTTAAAGAGCACTAAACACAAGGCAGCATAGGAAGGACGGTAAAGATTGTGATAATAAATATATATATATATATATATATATATATATATATATATATATATATATATATAATATTTATTTTCATGCAACGTATCAATTATATTACATATATAATTTTTTGTATTAAGATTTTTACTTAAAGAAACCAAATCGCAATTTGGGCTGGCGAATACACCTTCCAATAAATAAGACTGAGCTATCACAAACACTAAAGTTGGAACCGTTATAAATTGCGCATATTAAAGCAGAGACACTAAATTAACAATTGCCTAATGCTAACCATTACAGGAATAAATAAATCCATAGTAAAATAATCGAGAAAAAGATTCATCATACAACAAATTATTCACAGATAAGCATTAGCATATTTACACTGGTCTAATATAAATATACAAAAGTAGAACTTTACAACTTTAATGTAGAAATCTTATAGGTGTGCTGAGAGGTGACAACTGAGTGTCGGAAAGCAGAAGCTGAACGAAAAAAAAGCACTTACCTCTGGCATACCAATGGCACTTTCTCCTTCTCCCGGCACTGTCTCTTGGATTAGAACCAATTTTTGTTCACAAACCAGCGTTATACCTATTTTTCAAGATGTCGATTTATCCTGCGTTATAAGCCCACAACATATGTGCCATATTCCCTCAGGAGAGGCTGATGCGGCGAAAGTAGCGGTCTCTATAGCACATGCCTCCACACTCTTTTCTGAGTAGTGCCAGGAGCAGGGGTTAGAATGTGTCTCCGCCCTTGTGTGATTCCTTGCTTTAAATTATTTAGTTGCATTCCGATCAATTAGTGGGCGTCCGACTGAGACATCTCCACTTATGTACTTGAGGATGTTTTATGAGCGTAGATATTGCCTTTGGACATGCAGCTATGTAGTATCATCATCATCATCATCAGCCTGATTACGCCCACTGCAGGGCAAAGGCCTCTCCCATACTTCTCCAACTACCCCGGTCATGTACTAATTGTGGCCATGTTGACCCTCCAAACTTCCTAATCTCATCTGCCCACCTAACTTTCTGTCGCCCCCTGCTACGCTTCCCTTCTCTCGGAATCCAGTCCGTAATCCTTAATGACCATCGGTTATCTTCCCTCCTCATTACATGTCCTGCCCATGCCCATTTCTTTTTCTTGATTTCAACTAAGATGTCATTAACGCGCGTTTGTTCCCTCACCCAATCTGCTCTTTTCTTATCCCTTAACGTTACACCTTACATTTTTCTTTCCATAGCTCGTTGCGTCGTCCTCAATTTAAGTAGAACCCTTTTCGTAAGCCTCCAGGTTTCTGCCCCGTACGTGAGTACTGGTAAGACACAGCTGTTATACACTTTTCTCTTGAGGGATAATGGCAACCTGCTGTTCATGATCTGCGAATGCCTGCCAAACGCACCCCAGCCCATTCTTATTCTTCTGATTATTTCACTCTCATGATCTGGATCAGCAGTCACTACCTGTCCTAAGTAGATGTATTCTCTTACCACTTCCAGTGCCTCGCTACCTATCGTAAACTGCTGTTCCCTTCCGAGACTGTTAAACATTACTTTAGTTTTCTGCAGATTCATTTTTAGTCCCACCCTTCTGCTCTACCTCCTATGTAGTATAAGTTGGTGCATTTCTGTGTTCTTGTGCAACAATAGGTTTGATCTGGGAGCAATTACTTTCTGGGCATATACTGCCTGGTATGCATCACAACTAATTAAAGCAGCCAGTGCTGTACCAGGAGCTAAGGGAATGTTAGTATTTATCATTCAATTGTTAAAATTTTGTAAGCGAAGGGTCTGCAAATGCCGATGCCTGCTAGCACTGATACCGACGATTCGCCATTACAACATCCTACTCGGCCGTTTTTTCGTGGTTGGAACAGCAGAATCTCAATTTGGAACGTCAGCAACTCATTTTCCCATGTCGAAATAAAAGAACCGAAACAGACGCCCGATGAAAACGTACGTCACGACACCTCTGAGATTTGAAATATGTTCAGCAAACGATATCTGAAGAGTCGTTGTCACTTCCCACCAATAACATAAGCGCCACAGCTTTGCAAGCAACATCGATGTAAGGTGTCGAAACTCATAGCGTTACTTTTCCTCGGTGAAGCAAGCAGATGGCCACTGACACTTAACTTTTCAAGAGCACTAAACACAAGGCATCATAGCACTCAAGCTTAAAATTGTGATTGTATATATATATGTAAATTGTAGATAACTATATTCATGTAGTATATATATTATAACAATTATTTAAATATAACATATATAAAATATACGTAAACAAACGAAATCGCAATTTTGGCTCGTGATTACACCGTGCAATAAATAGGATTGAACAATGAGAAGCACTATCTTTGAAACAGCTATGAATAGCGCATAATAAAGGAGATGCAGCTGATTAACCAAAGTGTAATTCTGACAAATAAAACAATAAATAAATATATACTGGAATTCCCGTGAGAAAAACTGAGCTGGGAACAGATTATCCACATATTTGCGTCAACGTATTCACCCTTTTGTAATACACATATACATATGTAGAACTTTAGAACATCATTGTGGAAATGATGCAGGTGTGGTGAGAGGCTGACCGGCCTACATGTCTTGGTGTATATTCGCGAATCAGAAACTGAACGAAAAAAGCACTTTCTTCTAGCATAACGTTGACGCATTGTCCTTCATCCAGTTTTGTTTTTTTTTGGAGCAAAACAAATGTTTGATCACAAAGCATCGTAAAACTTTTTTTACGGGATGTCAGTTGAGTCCCCATTTAAGCACATGATGTATGCACCGCATTCTCTCACAAGAGGCTGATGCTGCGAAGATACCGACCTGTATGGCACATGCTTCCGGCCACTTGTGCTTAAGGGCTCTGGTGAGGCAGTAAGTACACTTGTAGCGACGTGTTTTAGTACATAACCTCTTCGTAGTACGTCGTTTCTGCATAGCATGTGCATTGTGTCATTGTCTAGTTTTATTACGAATACATTTGCGTACGTTCCAAAGAATATTCGTAGGCATCTATACAGCCGTGTTTCAAGCACTTGTTGATCGATTGTACTGTGCCAATGGCAGTCTGTTATTAAAGCCTTCTCACTCTTTGGCCATTTCTGGTCTTTCCGGCAGTAAACTACGATCATCATATAGGCCACGCTAAGCCTAGTAAGAAGAGCAATATCCATATTCTCCTTATGTTTTTAGGTTGCATCGACCTTTGTTGGGTCAATAATTCAATCGAAATATGCGCTCTTTCTTGAGTAGTGTCTGGAGCAGGGGTTGGAATGTGTCTCCCTACGTGTGTGACACCTTGCTTTAAATAATTAGTTGCATTCCGATCAATTTGGGGTCGTTCGACGGAGTCATATTTTCCGCCTACATGGTTGAGGATGTTGTGTGAAGATAGTATGAGAGTAGACATTGCGTTCGGACATGAAGCTATGTGGCATAAATTTTTGGATTTCTCTGTCCTTGTGCAACAATAGGTGTGATCTGGGAGCAGGTAAATTAATTGCATATACTGCATGGTATGTATCACATCTAAATAAAGAAGCCAGTGCTGTATCAGGAGCTAAGGGAATGATGATAGCTGTCAACCAATCTATAGGATCTTATAAAAGCGCCCCATTATCATCCTTACAACGAAACAGGTATTTTGTATGCGAAAAAATTTGAAAATTGTGAGTTTGTTATTAAAACAAGTAATGCAGCTTGTTCCTCTGTCTGTTCATTTAAAGTGTTAGCGATGAGATAAATAACTTGGTTTGTTTATGTTCCCAAGAAAATAGTTCGTTACGTCGAATCTGTTTCAGCAGCAAAGTTGCACTCAAATGATTTGCGAACGCAAGTCCAAAACTTGATATGAAGTTCGGAAGTATCAATTAATTCTATCACAAATTTGGCTCAAGCGTTCACTCCTCAAGGCGTTTGTAGCCGATGCCTGATAGCAGTGCTACCGACGATTCTCCATGGTAACATTCCTTCTCGACCATCCTTTACTGTTGGAACAGCAGAATCTCCATTTTCGACGTCAGTAACCGATTTTGCCACGTATAAATAAAATAGCCCCTTTCGGTTATTTCAATTCTCGGGAGTGCTGTGACGCGCGTTTTCATCGTGCGTCTCTTTCGACGCACGACGAAAGCGTACGTCACAGCACTCCCGAGAAGTGAAATACTTTCAACAAATGACATCTGAGAAATCACCGTCCCTTCCCACGAATAGCGTAAGCACTGAAGCCTTACAAACAACGTCGTTGAAAGGTCTCTAAACTCATAGAATTGCTTTCCCTTGGTGAAGCAAACACAAGGCCACTGACACTTCACTGACACTGACACTGACATTTCAACAGCATTAAACACAAGGCAGCATAGCACTAAAGAATAAAAGTGTGATGATATATAAAATATATACACATATATTTACATAAGTAAACATATTGTAAATAGCAATATTCGTGAAATATATAAATTATATTCAATATTTCAATTTTACATATATATTAAACACGTAAACAAACGAAATTGCAATTTTGGCTAGTGAATACATCGTCCAATAAATAAGACTGAGCAATCGGAAGAACTATCTTTGGAACAGTTATAAATTGCATATAATAAAGCAAAAGTAGCTGATTAGAAAAGTGTATTTCTCGTAAACAAAGCAATAAATAAATTGATAGCGAAATTCTCGTGAGAAATATTTAGCAGGGAAGAAATTATTCACATATTTGCATTAGCACATTCACCCTTTTGTAATTCACATATACAAATTCATAACTTTAGAACTTTAATGTAGAAATGATTTAGGTGTGCTGACAGGCTGAACGTTCTCCCTGTCTTGGTGGAGTTTAGCGAAATTGAAAGTAAATGAAAAATCACTTTCTTCTAGCACAACGATGCCGCATTCACCTTCATACAATATTGTTTCTTGAAGCACAACAAACTCTTCATCACAAACCAGTGCAAACCTTTAGTTTCAAGATGTCGATGTACACCGCATTATACGCCCGCGATATTCGTAACACATTCTCTAAAGTCACGACAAACGGTATCTGTGTAAAAGTAGCAAACAGGGGCAGACTAATTTGTTTCTTGTCTTCTCGAAAGGATGCCTTTCTTCGTGTATTGATAATTGGGCTGGCTCACACATAATATTCATGTGGTACGCCTTACTGATTTCTCTCGTAAATGTTTCACCTTGGGTGAAAACAGATGGAGAATGTTTATCCGCCCTGAAATCTCATTGTGCCAATACACAGCCAAGTCAGCAGAGCCTACTGGTCTTTTTAATGAATTATAGTGATTTAATTGGCACATATTTAGTTACTGGTCAATCTGCGCTGTGTGCATTAGACCACATGTGGAAGAAATACAGTACACTGCCTCTGACAAAAACAATACAAATTTGCTGATATCTGTACCAAAGCAAACTTTGCCTGCAATATCTTTTGCTGGTAATAAGTGTGCATAACAGTCCACAAGTGAATCGAGAAAGGCACCCAGGCTAGTGAGGCTTGCTTAGTTTTAGGTACCAATCAATTTTTCTTGTGTCCATCAGAGGTAGTGTATCCTATTCATTTGATCATCTGCATATTTGATCAAATCTGCATGGGCCAGACTGGCTGATGCCTCAACATGTAGCACCATAATTCACTCAAGGGACAAGTGTAGTTGTCCCACTTGATGATGCACTGACACGACTGATGCTCCACGCTGGATTTAGATGCTTCATCTGTTTTGTTCACCAGCGACAACTGGTTGACCAACAAAATCAACGAGGAGTACCACATCACGACTGCATGGCAAACAGAAACATTCTCTAGATGACAAGGAATGTCAAAAACTCCTTTCTTATTTATTCAATTTTTATGCAAGTATTGTTATGCTTTTGTGCATTTGCATTCAAACTTGCAGACTTTCTGAAAGAACTATGCAGTAAAGGTGCACATACGGTGCAAATATTTTTTTGAATCCTTGCAGCAACTTAAATGTTACCTTGCTAGCTTTTGTGTCTTGTGGCCTCTCTTCTGTGCCTTGTCTAATACTCAAAAGGTAAACATGAAAACGCACCAACTTTCTCAGTTGCTTGTGAGTCAGTGTTGGTAAACTTAAAATTTTGTTTTGAGCTAGAACATTTTTGCAATTTATGTTGCTTCCAGTAAGCATAGTACTACTCCTCTGCCATCTCATAAAGCATGATAATATGTTTGCACTTTTGCAATTATGGTTTATGTAATGATAGCCTCATTGCACAAGCAAAAAGTTGTAGAGGTTCAGGCTGTATTTTGTCATGCACCAATTCCTTAGAGGGTGATCAGAGGTGGGTATTAGGAGCTCTTCTGGTTCGCTAGCACAACGTTTACTTCTTTCTGCATTTCACAAAGCTGAAATATTCTACTTGGGCTCACTAGAACATGCTTATGTGTTGTTTGTATTCACTTAGCCATAGAATTTTCTTTGCAGCGCCCAGACTTTTGCCACTGGACCTACCTGATCTTTTTGCGCATATTTATCACAAAAAATAACTGACTTCATTTTGTTACTAGAACGTAGTGTCATACAGCTGGTAATGGGGTAACCTGGGGCGCTACAGCATAAAACAATCCCAAACTTTTCTATTCGAATTCTGCAATCAGCTCTCCGCGATTGGTCAAAAGCTTTTTGGGCAATCTCCACTTCACCTGTCCGTGACGCGACGTCACAAAAATCGCGATAGCTCCCCATCTGATATGACGTGTATACACATATTAGGCATGATTTGACCGAACAAAAATAGTTATTTCTGACTGGATGCCATTTGCCATTAGCCCTCGGCTATTTGTCAAAACCTTTCGGGCTGCACCAATTTCATCTGTCTTCACTCGACGTTACGAAACCGCAAAATGTCACCACGTCAAAGGGACGTGTGCGCGTTAAAGATGCTATAATATGCGGAACAAGACTGAATTTTCTTCTGAATAGCTGCAGGCTGCCCCGTTCCGAAAGGAATAGAAGACGGCTGCCGCCGACCGCTCACGCACTGGCTACTCGCGCCTGCCGGAGAGCATGGGTTTATTTGCGTATAATAAAGCTTTTTGCGCGGCCGTGCAACGTTTGCGAGCCCTTTCGGCACGTTTACGACCTCGTTGTGCCAACTCGTCTTTGCTGAGGAGCTGTTTTAGCGTCATTATTAAGCTTGCGTTGCATACTGCCACGATTTTCCACCTGCCACCACAAGCTAAGCAAGGGAAAGCGGACCTATCGCTGCACTGAAATGGTCCGCTGAAAGCGGACCATTTTCAGTGCAGCGGCTCGGCCCGATAGAATCCCCCTCCCCTTGAGAGTGCTCTTTGCCTCTTGTCAGCCAATTAGGTAAGACAAGCTACTCAGTGTAGGCAATGTTACTCGTTTTTCAAGCAAACAAATGTGACCTCCTCTGAACGAGGAGAGCGGTTGATTGGTCTGTTCAGATAACCCTGCGGGTTACTGCCCGATGCTTGCGTTGGCGGTTACACAAATTTGACGTCAAAAGATTGGAATAAAAATATATTGGGATAGTTTACGTTATAGGGCCACTGATTACATGAAAGCAAATTTTCGTTAATGTCATGAATAATTTGCAGTGATACGTAGAATTGTCTTTTTGAGGCTGTACTGTCTCTGGGAAGCATCAGAGGGCGCAACTGGCTGCGAACTGGTTGTGGCGTCCACAAGACTTCCAAATTTCATTGCAGCACGGCAACGGGAGGCAGTACTACCGATTTTTGGCTTGACGAATTAACTCAACCTGATAAACCTAGTGAAAAGGGCAGCTAAACCGCTGGACTAAGGTGACCACCCATTGCAGAGCGGATGGGCGTTCTACACTCGTGTGCTGTTTGGTATAAATTTTATTCTCTCTCTCTCGCTCTCTGGACATGAAGCTGAAATCGCATTTAGTTGGAAGGAAAAAATACTACGCAGCTCACATATAGTATGTTGCCTCGACAAATTACTCGGTAGGGCAACAGAGTGCATGCATGAGAATTTGAGGAACTTATGCTACTTTATGCTCATATATTTGAATCTGCGTGCGCACGAGTGTGCGTACGCGTCTGCGAGCATATGTACGTTTGTCTACGCGTGCATTTCCGTGTGCGTGCGTGCGTGCGTGCGCACATTTTTCTGTTTGTGTACATGCGTGGGCGCGTGTAAATGTGCGTTGAGGCGAAGATGCCAGTTATCTGTGTGTCCGTATGCTTGAGAGAGAGAGAGAGAGAGTGGTGAATATCTGTTTGTGTGTATAGGTGTGTGTAAGAAGCGAGCATTTCCTTACTTGCACCTACTATCAGATACGAATGGGTAATAGACTTTCAAATTATGGGGTTTTTGAGCGTCAAAATCACAATTTGATTATGAGGCACGCCGTAGTGGGGGACTCCGACATAATTTCGACCACCTGGGGCTGTTTAACTTATACCTAAGACTAAGTACACGGGTCTTTTCGCACTCAGCTCTCCATCGAAATGTGGCCGCCGTGGCCGAGATTTGATCCCGCGACCTTTTGCTTTGCAGCCCAACACCACAGATGCTAAGCAAACAGGGCGCGGAGATAGAGTTTACTTGAATCTTATGTATATCCACAGAGACAAGAACGAATGGCAGTACTTTTATGGCATTATTAATTTCTGAAAACGAAACCAAGAAAACGAAAGCAAGAAGAACAAAAAATATTACGAGCCGTTCCACTCTGTAATATGGATGACCAGCTAAGCTGTAGCACATCACACAGGATTAGCCATGGGGACATGCATTTATTTTCATCATTTTGGAATGGTAGTGGAGATAGCCTTGTGATTACTGTGATATTAACGAAATGATTCGGTTACAACCTTAGACAGAATCTTGGCCAAAGTTGAATCTATACACGACCGTTATTACTTAATTGAGTTACTTAGATTGCTATAGCACTTCAAAAATTATTTTTGCACAATCTCAGTGAATCATTTCTTTTCTGGTTTTGAAGTGCCCACATTGTAGTATCGAATGGGGACCACGAGGATAGTGTCATCGCAGCTAACCAATGCGAAGTGCGTGGTCATGAACTTCTCGATGTCACACATGGGTGTGCCTGAATTATATAGAGAGTGGATATCATAATTCCGTTGTAGCGGCAGCAGCATCGGCGTCGCATGAGAACTACGTAGACGGTCGTGTCTACGCGAGACACGAGCGGCTGGCACGCTCTGGCACGGGCTAGCGCTCTAAAGATTGTTAAAAAGAATGCTACGCTAAAAGAAGGAGTGTCGGTATTTCGTCTTCGCGAGAGCCCGAGATTTTACCGGTCTACGTGGTCGCTTGTCGCCACAGTTTGGTGACCCGGACATGATACTGCCATACGCTCTTGTGGTAGAGACGACCATGGACCAGACCAACACTACGAGAGCTCAAGACCAGAACCCTTCCTAGGAATATGGTGAGCCCTCCTGTTCGGTCATCTCTGTACACCTACCACAGTAATATGACCAGCATCCCTCGGTGTTCCTTCTTCAGGCCGAATCGCAATTTCAAGTCACTGGTAAGTGCTCTCAAGACTCAAAGTTTCATTACGCCGTCGCAGCGCGCTCGCCCGCCGCCATTGACGAGGTTGCAGATTTGTTGACTTCCCCATTGTCTACCGCCGCCGAAGACGATCTCAAGGCAGCCCTGCTACAGCGCACAGCAGTTTCACAGCGTTGTCGCATCCAGCAGCTTCTGTCCGCTGAAGAACTCGGCTACCGATGCCCTAGTTAACTTCTTCGTCGAAAGAGGCAGCTGCTCGGAAACAAAGCGAGATCCATTGATGACGCGTGGTTGCGCGAATGGTTTTTGCAACGACTCCCGGCTAACGTGCAGATGGTCCTGGCGACAGCCTCTCCCATGGACCTTACTGGACTTGCCGCTTTGGCCGACAAAGTCATGGAAGTAGCCACCACAACTATCGCAGCCACGGCATCGCCTCCGGGCGACAATACAACCACCCTGCAAACCCTTCGCTACCTGCGGCAGCGCAATCTGAGCTCGACTCCTTCTGTGAGCACCTGAAACGCATCATTTGTGGAGCGGAACATCAACGCACGCCATCTCGTCACTCGCACAGCTGTAGTTCTAGCAAATCAAGACTCACGGGGACCCGCTATGAAACATCAGCTACAACGTCTGGCGTTTGCTTCCACCACCGCCGTTTTGGTAGAGACGCTCGTCACTGTCGGCGTCCCTGCGCCAGGCAGGGAAACAGGCCGGCCGGCCTCTAACGGCGACGAGTTGTCCGGCCCAACACACAAATCGCCTTGTCTAGGTGACGGACAGAGCTATGGGACAACACAGGAGCTGACGTCAGCATTCTCCCCGCCCACCAGTCCGACCAAAAAACGACACCTGTGTCGCTTTTGCAAGCCGTCAATGGCACCAGTTTTCTCGTCACGCTCTGCCATGCTAAACCTTGGCCTTCGACGAGCGTTTCGCTGGATTTTCCTGGTTGCAGACGTCCGTCGTGCAGTCATTGCCGAAGACTTCTTGCACAATTACGGACTCCTTTTCCACGTCCAACGACGCCGTCTCACCGACTCCGTGACCCAGCTATCCGTTCCCGGCGTGCCATCACCAGGCACATCGCCGATCGTGTCTATTTTTGACTTGTTGGACGAACCTTTCGCCGCACTCCTTCGGCAGTTTCCCAATTTGACGCGCCTGCCGGACGGGACGCAATCGGTGCAACAGGACGTGTGCCATCACATCGACACCTCCGGACTACCAGTCTATTTCCGACCCCGGCCTTTGTCCCCGGAGAAACGCAATATTGCTCGCGCGGAGTTCAAATACATGCTGCAACTTGGCATCATCCGCCATTCCTCAAGTAATTGGGCTGCACCCCTTCACATGGTGCCTAAGAAGACGGGAGATTGGAGCCCATGCGGCGATTACCGAACACTAAACAACGTTACAGTTCCTTATCGCTACCTTGTAACAAACATTCAGGACTTCACAGTAGCGTTGCACGGTGCGACGATCTTTTCTAAGATTGATCTCGTTCGCGCCAATCTACTACCGGTCGCTGAAGAAGACTTTCCCAAGACCGCCATCACCATACCCTTCGGTGTTTTAAAATTCCTCCGCATGCCTTTCGGCTCATGGAATGCGGGCCAATCCTTTAAGCGTTTAATGACCGACGCTTTAAAGACCGCCGTTGCTGTCGTTCTGCCGCAATTCATCGAAAATGCGTGGCATCCACTCGCCTTTTTCTTCAAGAAACTGAAGCCTGCGCAGTCCTGCTACGGCGTTTTCGGCCGTGAATTACTCGCCGCTTACCTGGCTATCAGACATTTTCGCCATTTGCTAGAAGGCCCTGCATTTAGACTGACCACAAGCCCCTTGCGCACGTAATGAACCGTTCGGCGTCCTGTTACTCGCCCGGCAAGAGTCGACACCTTTCCAACACCTCCGAGTTTACAACCACGTTCCGCCACATCAAGGGCAACGACGACGTTCCAGCCTACATACTGAGTCGCGTCAATTCCGTTTCCACATTGACGTCGGAACCTTTCATCACCGATGCGACTCACTGGCCAGTCAACAGCGTGACGACACCAAACTTAGTACACTCTGAATTTCGTCAATGTCCCTGAAAGTGGAAGACGTCGTTGTGACTCCGATGGCACGTCCATCGTCTGCGACACTTCAACCGACACACCTAGACTGTACATTCCGGTATCCTTTCGCAGGCGTATATTCTAAACAGTGCACAACCTGTCGCATCCTGGCATACGCGCGACAAAAAAAAGGTTCTTTCCAGTCATTTCGTTTGGGCCCGGCTAAACGCGCAAGTTCGTGATTGGGTTCGCTGCTATTTTTTGTGTCAACGCGCTAAGATCCAGCGTCACCCCATTTCGCCTGCCAAGTCTTTTCTTCCAACGGATGCTCGTTTTGACACCGTACACCTGGACCTCATCGGCCCTCTCGCACCTTCGAAATTTTACTGCTACATACTGACATGCATCAACCGCTGTACACGGTGGCCAGAAGCTGCACCTATGACATCTCAGCGCCCACTGTTGCAGAAGCTATCGTGTCTACATGGATCGCAAGGTTCGGCGGCCCATCTACAATAATCACCGATCGCAGTCGGCAGCTTTACTCAGCACTCTTCAACGAGCTACTGAAACTACTCGGAATGACACGTTTTCGCACGACTGCTTACCACCGGCTGTCCAATGGACTAGTTGAACGTTTTCACCGGCATCACAAAGCCTCCATTATGGCACGTGAATCGCCGGAAAAGTGGGTCGTGCATTTTCCCCTCGTCTTACTTGGCATCAGAGCCGCACTCAAGAGCAAGCTAGGTTGCTCCTGTGCTTAACAAGTCTACGGCGCTCACCTACGCCTTCCGTGCGATTTCTTTGTCGCCACTACCAAAACATCTATGCCATCACCTGCCGTCTAGGTCGCCGAACTGCAAGCTTTCTTCAGCCAGATACGCCCCATGCCTACACGTTCGCAAGAAGGAAGGTCTCCGTACGCTTCTCCGCACTGATCTATGCTATTCACGTTTTCGTGCGCAACTGTGCCGTGTGGAAACCTTTGCAGCCACACTACTCCGGGCCATATTGTGTTCTCGAGCATCGTCTGACGACCTTTGTCGTGGATGTCAACGGGCGCTCAGACACAATCGCCCTGCAACGACTCAAACCCGCCTACATTGAAACACCCGCGTCATCGGCCCCACCAATGTGCGACGCAACGCTGCTGCATCCTTCCACGCCGCCTCCGCACGTGACACCCAAGACCAACGCCAAGACAAGCCGCGTCACCTGGACTTTCCATCGTTCATCAAATTTTCCTCCTCTCTAGGGGGGGGGGGGGAGACTCTGTAGCTGCAGCAGCATCGGCATCGCCTGAGAATTACGTAGACGCTCGCGTCTAATGCACGCACGAGCAGCTCCTGTACGGGCTAGCCTTCCAAAGAATATTAAAAAGAATGCTACGCTAAGAGACGGAGTGTCGGGTTTTCCTCTCCCACGAGAGCCCGCGACTTTACCCGTCTACGTGGTGGCTCGTCGCCACGCCATCTTTCGTTTTTACGGCACAGACAACCCCACAGTCGGTGTCCCTGTCCTATTACGAGTCAAGGTTGTATGTTCGGACATACATTTCCTACTCTGCATATATGGCAATACCTTATGCTCGTGGTTCCATGTTTCTAGCATTCGATTTCTAGCAAACGATTCTAGCATACCCATCGACTTGAAACAATGCAGCTTTATTTATTTATTTTATTTCTTATTGTTCATATTATTATTATTATTATTATTATGATTATTATTATTATTATTATTATTATTATTATTATTATTATTATTATTATTATTAGGGGCGGACCACTTGAAGCCTGCTTCATCTCCGCCGCATGACGTCCCCATACTCCACAACCTCTGGGATCGGCCCACATTTTTTCTCACTGACACGACAAATGCGTTTTGGGGCAGAGGAATACAGCTTCACTGTGAAAGCGCCTTTGCAGTCAGTATTGCCGCCCTGCATTCTTTCTCGATGGCACCATCACTATCGGCATGGTCCCGCGAGGTTTTGCTAGTGGTTCGCGTTCGTTATCTTTCTTGCCTCGGCGGCAGTCCCCTATCTTGTCGGCGATGACGTGCTAAATGGGCACCCATCATTGCGTCGTGCATCCCTTCTGCGACCAAGCGAGGTTTCGGCGGCCTACGTTCGCTGCTGTATTGAGATTAAAGCTTTAAACTGCTTATTTTCGAAAAAACAACGTAAATTCGTAAGAAAACGGACTAGCTACCCTCAAGGAACAAGCGCACGCAGCGACGCCATTGATGACAATATGACAAAAGGCTGCGCTCGGTCAGGTCGCTCCTAAATAACGGTCTTTTTCAGCGTCAGTTACGCGTTCAAAAAGTTTACCTGCAATATATTTGTGCAAAACAGAAGCATGTTTTATATTTCTTCGCTGCGCAAAATAGTCTCGAGGACTGGCTCCAAACTACTCATTTCCATTAGCCGCCTGAGATCAATTATACGAAACCTAATTATCGTAGCTTCGTTTTTTACGAGAACAACTGCTCAACTTACTCCGTATCTACAGGTTACCAATTTGAACACTCGAATCATAACAATAATGTCAGCGAGATTTCAATTGCTCTATTAATGTTTGGCGGCATTAAAAAATAACTGCGTAGATATTCGTGGTGCAGTAGGCTTCTGATAAAGCAGGTGCGAATGCTCGGACGGGTCTTCTTGGCGCAATTCAGGTTCATCAACTTAATCACATGTGCCTAACAGTACACTTCTGCCTTTACGACGGACTGTTCTACGCTACAAAAGAAGCACTTCAGTGTTACGGTATATCACACAAGGTGTGCGAGAACATTGTGAGCGCTCCTGATTACATATATGAGCGTTGGTGGTACCAGGCTCGGTTTCATGGCGTCATTACCAATAGAAACAGCTGCCTGGCGGAAAGCAATGGAGAATTTTTTCATTACATTGTATCAAATGGAGTAGCGCGCATGTATGTGCTAGAACAAAAAAGTAATGAAGTATCTGAATGAGTGCTTTGCGGAATATATGTCAAGTGTCTATCGCTAACACATAAAGAAAAAGAACACCGCGATTTTTTAGAAATAATGCTGATAATACGTATGCAGTCAAGTGAAACATGAGTTCCGACTGAGTGCCCGTGGTGGAAGCCGCCACGCACCACACGGCTACATTGGCACAAGAAATATTGGTTTATTAAGGTGAAGCCCTGAAGGGCTCGTAGAAATGGCGCATACCCCCCCCCCCCCCCTTGAAATAATGGCGTCTAGTTCAGTGATACAAAGTAGAAGAGTGATACAAAAAAGTAGATGAATGGTACAAAAAATACCAGCAGCAATGGCTCATTCCCAAAACATGGCATAATCAGGAATGGCTCATTCCTACGCCCCCCCCCCCCTTTCGTAAGCAAGCAAAGATGCAATGGCTGAATATGAATGAAAAAAAAAAAACAAGAGAAAAAAAGAGCGAAGGAAAGAAAGAAGGAACAAAAGACCGAAAGAGAGAACAAAGAAAGAAAGAAAGGAAGAAAGTAGACAACAGTGACTGGCCATTCCACTCTGTGAAGGTGGCCGACCAGCGAAGCTGTTTAGCACATGACATGGAGGTGACGCATAATTTTTAACAGAGGTACCAACTCATTTATTGTTTCGATGGGTCGTCATTATGTCGATCGGAACTGCAATCACATTCTTCGATAATATCAAATCGATGCATGTACGCCACTGGGTGGTCGGTTGGGTTGGATCGGTGTTGCGTCGCAAGGGACATGCCTCCAACAGGGAATGCGTAAAGCACTCCCTTTTCGGTACCCACACATCCACATTATAACCACTGACGATCGACAACAGGGGTAGCTTCATCGCAGCTACTTCACTCAAAGTGAGTATTTCACTTGCAACTGCAATCATATTCTTTGATACTTTCACAATACTTTGTTACTGTTCTGATTTTGTTTGGTCTACTCTGTGGGGTTTCAGAGCGGCTGTCGAAAAAATTTGTGAGCACGTCAACTATTTCATGCTCCACGTTAGATATTTATGTTAGCATGTTCATGTTAGACAGCAGTAGCCCGGCCCCACCGGACTTCGATGCTCTCCTGCGAAGTCGGAGCTGCTGATTTACAGAAAAGAGAAGCGAGGCAAACCCAAAGATTGGAAGCTAGTCTCCGAAAGGAGCATCAGTCTTGTCACTTGTGACGGGGGGCAGGGGGGGGGGGGGGGGGGGAGTCATATCCAAGGTAGACGTTATTCGGATCCTGGGCACGTTTGTCGAAATCCACGGCGAGTACGGAACGGCTCTACGCAAGATCATCGCAAGGACGACCAACGCTTTCCGCCTCATTCGCAGAATCTCAAACCGGCACCGAAGCATCATGGAAAACAATCTCCTGAGGCTGATCAGTGCCTTCGTACTATGCCACTTCCCGTACACGATTTCTATGCACAACTGGCTCAGAGCGGAGTGAGACAAGCTCAACGCTGTCGTCCGCAGAGTAGTCTAGAGGGCTCTCGGGCTACCCATCAGGACCCATACCGAGGATCACCTCAAAGTGGGGGTGCATAACTCCGCCGATGAGATTGCCGAAGCCCAAGAACGCGCACAACTGACTCGCCTGATCACCGCAGCGGCAGGTGAACTCATCCTCGAAGAGCTGGGTTACGACCCTGCGGTATTCCCGATGCTCAGTACCCCAATCCCTAGGTAGATTCGAGACAAGTTCGATGTGACCCCTGTGCCCCGAAACGTCCATCCCTTCTACAACGAGGGCAGACGCAAGGCCAGAGCAACAAGACATTAGAGCAAGCTTCGTCGACGCCGCGGAGTACAGCAATGGGAAGACCTTTCACATCGTTGTGGTCGACTCCAGCTGCAAGATTTCCAACAACACCTCGATTCGCTCTTCAGATCCCGGAGTCCCCGAGCAAGCCGCCATCGCCCTCGCCCTGGTAATCGGTCGTGGGTCCGAGATCTATAGCCATTCCAAAACGACAGTAAGGGCTTTTCAGAAGGGTTGCATCGCGAAGCAAGCTGCTCGTCTTCTTAGCAGCTCGAGTCCATATGCTCTCACGCATCATTCAATTCACTCGTTTCCCGCTCACGTAGGGTCAGCCGAAGGTGCTTCCCCGAACCTCAATGAGTCTGCTCACGAGGCTGCGCGTGACCTCACCGACCGCACTTCCTCTGTAAGGAGCGCCGACTCCCCTCTTCCCTACGGCCACAGAGACTCTCCTGCTACTCACAACAAGGTTACTAAATTCTTCTAAACGTCTAGAAGGGTCTATCCACCCTTTACCTCAAGTTTAATAGGGCGCAAGCCGTTTCGCTTAGACTTCTACAGATTAGCACATATCTGTGTCTGTCCGTTCTCCACGAGGCTTACCCCGACGTGTATCGCGACGACGCCTGTCCGTCTTGCGGGCAGACCTACACTCTAGCGCACATGCTCTGGGAGTGCGGGTCGACATACCCCAAGTTCATCAAGGAGGAATCGGACTTCTGCGTAGCCCCGCTCTAGACAAGGAAATCCTGGCTGTCCGGCGTGCCCGCGACAGGGCCGGTGGGCTAGACCTGCCAGCCCCGATGTGGGACTAGCCGGGTGCGCGACGAGTTCGGGTCCTCGCCAGCCCTGCAATAAGGTTTGTTCACTCACTCACTCACTCACTCACTCACTCACTCACTCACTCACTCACTCACTCACTCACTCACTCACTCACTCACTCACTCACTCACTCACTCACTCACTCACTCACTCATTCACTTACTCACTCACTCACTCACTCACTCGCTCGCTCACTGTGTCACCTGCAAACCGGCACGCGAGCCAAGTTTCATGTGTACTACCATGCCACACTTCGTTTAGAATGATTTAGCTGATAAAGTTAGTTTTCGAAATAAATGCAAACTTCAGCGCTTTCTTTTTCAGGGGGAAAGGGGGACAGGGCGGGTGTCTTTTAACATATTCCATACGACATCAGCGAACTACCGCAGTGAAGGCCAGAGCGTAATTTCGTGTGACTGACTTTTCTGCAAGTACTTGCGCTCATTCAATATGATGCAATAGCCAAATGCTGACAGCTGTAGTCCTGTTGGTTGGGGAGGTTTTGGCCATAAAATAATACAGTAAGAATGTCAAGGAACTTGGTACAATAATTATAGTACATACACTGTTATCATAAACCTTGTTACATTAGAAAACGAAATATTTTTCTAAATACTTAGATTGCCTTGATTTTTTTAAAGATGATGCACATACAGTTACAGGTTAGTATACTCAGGGCGTCATGCTCTTTGCAATGTCAGTAACTTTCCTTACAGCTTCAGATAAAATTATGTGGAACACGCAGTGCATATGGTGGCATAATTTAGTAATCTCATGCTACCCTCGTGTAGCTTTGTGTAACTGTACACCTTTGTGGTACGTTCATTTTGTACATGTTTGCCGAAAGGCTTATATATTTTTGGTTTCAACAGTTCACGAAACATGTATACAAGCTTCCGATCATATTAGGGCACGATGTTTATTTTGTTTCTTTATTGTGCTATTGTGATGACGTTGCCCTGGTGTCAGTGCAGTAATCCTCTGATAATTTTCCTCAATAGCGATAATTTATTATTCCACTGTGTGGAAACATAAACAAAACATACCTACCTAACGTGTTGGCAGCGGGACACTAGAGCTTACTTTGAAATACAAAATGGTATTGCATGATATTAATGCGCAGTAATTAGGAAATAATTATTCAATCCACCGATCATCAAGCAGCTCCATTATGGCAGAGCTCTTGCTTATTAAATTTCACGAGCTGTTTGGCAGGCGGCTTTTAGAGATCCATTAACTCTCAGATCAATACATGCTGACGCTAAATCGGCAATAGCTGCCTGCAAATTCTTTAAGCTTTTATGAGAAAAACTACAAAGCTTGATATTTGCGACTTTGTTATTGGAATAGACGCTGTTGATGATGCTGACATTTTCTTACACAAGCACTTTACTTTTAGAGTATCCTCTATCTTTGAAGCTAGTCATAATAATTCTCATGTGTGCTTCTATTGTAACACCAGTCCTCAGTTCAGGAGCAGGACAAGAAAGAATCGCACGCAAAATACATCCATTGTGTGAAATGCAATTTTTATGGGATGCATTTATGCGATGAATTATTATCGAATTTTTATGCGAAGAGAATAGATGGAGGGACCTACAAGGTCAACCAAGTTTCCAGGAATTAACAGGATGGAGTTGCAATATTTTCTAGGTTTGAGACTGGAGGGAGGCACATTGGAAGTCTTCGAGAGCAACACCGTCTTCATTAGCCTATAAGTCAGATAACCATCGCTGTGGTAGTGCCTTCGTCATTACATGGAAGTAATTCTTCGCTCGTTATTCCACTTCAGCTATAGTGATGTCGTTATGCAGTCGTCGTCATGTCACATCGCTGTGACCGCTCCTTGCGAGCTGATGTTATAGCAAAGTGGGCCGTTCGCGGGGACAGTGTATATCGCGTACAGCCAAAACAAAGATCTCAGAATCACTAATTATGTAGCTAACACAACCGCCTATGCCACCGACACAAGCTATTTATTACCGGCTCAAATGTACCTCGGGCAGCTCATCACCGCTTCGTTGAAGTATCATACCAGTGAGGCTTCGGACTGAGGGCCTCCACTGACTGTATCACTGATGTCAAACAATGTGTTTATCTCTTTATTTCCCTCTCACTCAGAGTGACCACTACAAATTTTACGTATAGGTGTCTTCTGCAATACAGCGCCGCAACATTTCTGGCATGCTTATTAATTTAACACCATAGCTCACCGTTCAGCAAATGTTCTTTTTTTTTGTGCGAGTGCCATAAGTTTACAAACAGAATGTTTATCTTACTTGTTTATGTTAGCTGAATTTCTGTCTAATAATCAGAAAGTACCTCGCATGTTTTAACATTTTGTGTTTAGATGATTGTACTATCATATAATTAGGGTGTTGCGTCTTATGAAGGGTGCTGAAACCTCTATTGGAAATGCAGCCAAAAATGTGATTGAAACAGCACCCTTGCTTAAAACAACAAGTTGCTTAAGACTTGCTTTTTTTATTTATGCAGTGGTATCTGTATTCAATAGATGGCTTTATCGTGTGATTACTATAACACACATAAAATGTTCACACTCGCTACTCATCAATCATTCATTAAGTGTAAGGTATATTCAACGCTGCCAAAGCAAGGACATCTTATCGTGATAGAAAAGTGCGTCGCCTCGTCAAAGTGTTGGCGGTAATTTTAGACTCGCGTTCTCGCTAGGCTTACATGGGCAGCACCCTTTTTCCTAACTTCGTCGAATTTGCACAAAGTCATTATGAGAATGTAGTCATTTTTACAACATTGTACACAATGTCTGCTCAAAATAAGTATTCTGCTTCCCGATAGCATTCAGAAAGGTGCTAGAATGTTCCCAGGGTTTTCAAAGCACCACTTTCTATGATACATCTTTTTTTCTCCTGCTTGCCTATGCTTGGTGACAATATTACCTTTGCCGTAAACAAAGTGTACAAAAACCAATTTGGAACGGAAAGAAGCTCGATAATACCAGTGCAAAAAAAATGGAGATTTCGTCATTATGTTATAACCAGAAGTGATTTGAAAACGCAAATCTCTTGGTTATTGCAGCGTGCGAAACTTTGGGAAGAAAAGTGTGTAACATTGACAGCTTTGTCAACAGTCTTTCGTAATGGGTGCCTCATACAGCTATTTGTGGTAGAAAATAGAAAAATTACCACGGTTCTGCGCGGCATACGCAGCACAATAACAGCTTAAGCTGAAGCAGCGGCTCCATCCGAGTTCAATTTTGTGCATCATGCGCTACACGATCTGCCGGGCGAAGCCTCTTCACGTCGTTTTCACTAAAACGATCTGAACTGTTCGCCCGACATCGACGGCATGCTGCGGACACGGCTGCGGCTTATCTTGCTCTCTGTACAGCGGTCTGCTGAGCTCAATGTTGCGTGGCTGCAGCAGCATGCGTAACTCTACGATTCGCTTCTTCAGGAGTGGTTTGTACCTCGTGGGAACGCGCCGTACCTTTTACGGAAGGCTAAGCAAAGTTTTAAAGACCCCGTGGCGTAGATGTCACATTCCTGGTCCCGTGGCACGGTACGTTGCTGTTGATGATAATGCTGGTACTTATAGTTTATTGGCATCTCCTTCGAAATGGGTTGGTGACAAATAGACACCTAGCCTGCTCGAGTTAAACAGATACACTTACAAGCAGCCTGTCACTGCTATACGCAACTGCTGCGTATCATGACACCTGGTGGATTATAACGCATCTGCAATGCAAGGCTTGTAAACATCGACGCTACGGGGCGGGTTTTTAACGACACTGCCTTTGAAACGGGTTGGCGACAATCTCCTAGCCTGCTTGAATTATATGGTATGCCTTACATATTTTAATGAGGTAGAATTAGGGGCCCAGTGTAGCAGAAAATCTGCTGTCGGTGTCGGCCGCGGCGAAGTTGTTCTTGAGCGAGGATTGCTGTATATATCTTGGTATACATCTATATGCAAGGCACTGCTGTCTGACATGCGGGCTACACTGCTTCACCATTCTATCATTATAGTTGTTCATACGTTGTTTTATATTATTGGCAAAGTTATTCATCGGGACTTTGAGAATGACAGCCCACAAGAAAATCTCAAGAAAAAGGAAACACCGACAGCACATACCTTATATGTTGAATCTTCTCAGAGTGGAATATTGCAAGTTCGAAACAATAACAGGAACATTAAAATGATGTAAATATTTCTGGCGCGGCTGTGCACAGCCTACCGGTTGGGCTATTCATGAGGTCGCGTTTCTAAGAGAATAGTCCCCTTCGTGCATAGCATTCGCCGCCTGCGTCTCTCTATAAACATTATGGGTTCAAAAACTGCAGTTGCCGGGAAGCGTGAGAAACAGTCAAGGATCTTTGAAAGCTATCCTGTTTCACTCTTAAACTAGAAGCTTAAGCATTCTGCAAATTTTTCATTAGAACAATATTTATACAACTCGACAATGTTCTTTTTTTCGTTTAGGACATCTCCATCTGCCTTGTACCGCTAGCTATGCAATTGCTACATAGCGTTCTACCAGGCGTAACAACATGCAACTGCAATGCACTGGGCGGATGTATTACGCGGCGCGCATCTCACATCGCAAGGCAAGCGGAACGATACGATGCTAATGTTGCTCAACAATGATTGTTTACATACATCCCCTGCCATAGGCGGCGGTAATAAATTCATCCGGCGAGCTTGATTTCATCAGGTACACGTACTGTTTTTTTTTCAGTATTTTTGTATACGTCTCGTTAAACTTCTTTTTGTTTCTTCCTTAACTGCCGCCATCTGTGCATCTGCTACATGGCGTACTTCCTGGTGCAATGATATACAAGTGCAATGCAAAATGTGCACATGTCGATGCTATGCGGCGCGCATGTCTCATCGCATGTCTCCTCACGCGCCAGGAAAAGCTGGCGTGGCACCGTGGTAGAGTAGCTGACTCCCACGCAGAGGGCCCAGCATAGATGTCGGAGGGTACTGCATAAATTTTTTTCGCATTCCAGCTGATAGCTGCTACGGACACTGGACACCGGTGGTGGAGGTGGCGACTGACGCCATCGCAAGGAGAAACGGTTATAGGAATGAGCTCTATTGAGAAGTTGACCGGAAACAGTAAAGTTCTACTGAGCACATTCCATATCTTTTCTTCCTTTTTCTGCTGGTCATTTATTTGTTGAGTGGTCAGACGAGCAACCTAATTCTGTTGTGTCCCTTGTATAAAGGGTGCTGAATTAATAATAATAATAATAATAATAATAATCATAATCATAATAATAGTAATATTAATCAGCCTATTTTGTGTCCACTGCAGCACGAAGGCCTCTCCCTGCGATCTCGAATTACCCCTGTCTTGTATCAACGGCAAATTTCCTAATTTTGTCGCACCACCTAGTTTTCAGCCGTCGTCTACTGTACTTCCTTTCTCTTGGTACCCATTCTGTCACCCTAATGGTCCACCGGGTATCTAATCTGCCCATTACATGACTTGCTAAGAGCCATTTCTTTTTCTTAATGTCTATTAGAATATCGTCTATACTTGTTTGCTCTGTGATCCAAACCGCTCTCTCTGTGTCTCTTAAAGTTATGCCTAGCATTCTTCGTTCCATCGCTCCTTGCGCAATCGTTAAATTGTTCTCAAGCTTCTTTGTCAGTCTCCAAGTCTCTGCCGCATATGTCAGCACTGGTAAAATGAACTAATTGTATACTTTCGTTTTTCAGGGATAACGGTAAGCTCCCAGACAGGGGCTCATGATGCATGCCGTATCAGATCCAAACCATTTTTATTCTTCTGTGAATTTCCTTCTCATGATCAGGGTTCCCTGTGATTAATTGACCTAGGTACACGTACTCCTTCACAGACTCTAGGGGCTGACTTGCGATCCTGAACTCTTGTTCCCTCGCCCGGTTATTCATGTTATGTTTGTCTTCTGCGTATTAATCTTCAGCCGTGCTCTCACACTCTCCCTCAATCCTCAATCATTTGTTGTAACTCATCTGCAGTGTTGCTGATTAGAACAATGTCATTGGCAAAGCGAAGGCTGCTGAGGTTTCTTCACAAGGTGATACCATTCTTTGCTGTGACTGTATATGCTAGAAAACATGACATATTCTACGCTAATTTACTGTGATCAACGTTGCATAATTTTGTGCTCACAGCTAGAAACTTAATTTTCTCAGAGGCTTGCTGGCGTCAGCTCATTCACTTAGCTTTTGTTATCCTCTGCGGTGATCTACCTTTAGGGCAGAAACTGGCTCTATGTTTTCTTGGGGCCACCGACATAAGACACAATGGGTGCCAACACAAAATACATTTGTACGTCTCAATTACGCGAATCTGACTATGATGACAATGCCCATTGCACCGCAACTGTGAAGTCGTGGCGCGATGTGGAATTCTCATGCTTGCAGCTGTAGAAAATAAACGTTTGCATAGCTTATTGGCCGATACAATTCATTCCATAAATATACACAGAGATGTACTTCGCCTTATTAAATGCGCAGGTTGGTGAGCACATGTGACACATATCTGCACATTTCCGCATGTCTAATGAATTTTAAAATAACAAACAGACATTTTTAATGCATTCACTGCACAATTTAGCGCTTGTGCACAAGTAAGCCTCCATACTAGAGCCACATAATATTTTCTTATTACCTATTTGGCTACACGTGCAGTAAAGAAAATTCGGCGTCAAATAGTCTCTCTAACGTATTGCAAAGGATTGGTAGCGAGACTAATTGTGTATGCTTATTTCGAATACGTAGAACCTGGGAATGATTGGTCCGCAGAAACACAAGAATTGCTTTTACACACCACATTCTTCTGCTCACTCTTACCTATTCCTGGTTCAAAATCACCGAATGCGTTATTTTACGGATGTGCACCTCTGAAGCAGAAAACCTACTTAGAAGTATAATCATTCTTGTGAAAGCTATCTACACTGATTAAGCCGAAAAATAAGAGCATTGTTTGTCCGTGTACATTTCGCGTTCTTGTGTGATCAGACCGACAAGCTTAGATACTGATTCACCGAAAGCCAGTGCCGCACTCGAGGGTAGTTACAAACAAGTGCGAGCACCTAAATTTGCATAGATATTACCGTGATTTTCTGAAGCCATATCACCACTATTCAGTCATCGCGTAAGTTTGTTTCCGTTAATGCATCAGTGCCTTCATTCTTAAGAGCCACAGGTTACCTATTAGTTGTGAAGAATATAATTCAGGCGTTTCTGGTAGATCTTGGAAAGAAGAGTGGAGTAGTGACCGCAATGAGGGAACGAGCATTCCTTGCACCTCCAAAAGTGATGAAAAAAAAGTGTGTGATAATTATTGCTGAAAGCAAGCAGCACCTAGTATACAATGTACATAAACCTATCCGATCTCTCACGGACGCGGTAAGAAATAAAGCCGCAATTGTTAGCCATGCCTTCACAAAATAAATGGAAGGTATGTGGTAACCTATCCTTGTCAATCCGGTAGTAACTACTATTGTTACCGAAGGGTGCACACTGGCCTTCAGTATAATAAAAGATGCAATGATTTAAAGTTTGTTGCTGATCCTTCGCATGCATTAGAAAGTCCCAAGATCGTGATGGCCTTACCGTCTGATGAGTACCCCCTCCCATAGACAGACCAATGAGGCTCAGCGAAAGCGCTAATATCTTAATATAATGACCCATGACTAAACTTTATTACCTTGCTGTGTGCCGTTCCCTAGCTTCACAAGGCGTATTTATATTCCTGGTCGTCCGTCACTGCAAGTGCAAAAATATTCATAATTCTAAGAAACGTTTTACGAATGCCATGGCAGTCATCTGCGTCATCATTTTTCAATGTATTTCTTGTTCATTTTTGCTTTCACCAGCCATTTAAATATATTCAGTAATGTCTTCCGGAGCTTCAACAATGTCATCGTTATTTTTTTCATTTGTTTTGAATCTGCCACAATCCGCAGGAGGTTAACAAACGTATGTGCTTGATCCTTTTTCTTGCCATCAAACCAAGGGACGTCTATCGTGCGCATACTCGCACATTTAAAGTAGGTTTATTCATAATAAACATGTCAAGATTAGCATGCGCATTTCAGACAAAGGCTGGAAATTTGCAATATGTATTCTCTGTCTCATATCGTGCTAGATTAAAGGCGTACCGATTTTCTCCAATTCACGGTAAATTCTTCACTATTACTCTGTTTTCCACGCTGCTGTGACTGCGCGAACAGCACAATCTCGTTTTCTAGAAATAGAGGTACAGCATGGGAAACACATCGAGCATATATACGCAGAGGGCAGTGAACATGACAATGTTACTTGTTTCAATAGGCTTCAATAGGAGATAAATTGTAGCATCTGTAACATAATTTAGAAGAAGCCGAATGTGCCTCCTGATAATAGTTTTACAGTGAAGCCCAGAGCCTCTAGTTGATGGGCCTCTTTCGCGGCGTGAACCGAAGCGCAAAATTCCTACAATCTTTTGTATCACGCATACAGCACAAAGCACAGCATTCGTTTCAATAAAAAAACAAGAACGAAAGAAGCATCCTAGCCACATATTTAATGACGAGGTGCTACAACTAACATTGCCAAGCACCTAGCGCTTCCCGCATACGTTTCTCTGTAAACATTACTTGCGCAAGTTACCGCGGCCACGGCACGTCGCAAAGATGACGGTGACGTCACTAGCCTTTCACTTACAAAATAAGCAGCGTATCACGAGATTTCAGCGCTGTTGCAGCACTGCTGTGGTTAGGCAGCGCATAGTTAGGACAGCCGGAGCAGCAGGAATACAAGAAGCGTTAAAGGGACAACACGACCATCGGCGGTACGCTGAGGCTGGTCGTGTTGCCATGGAATTCAAGCAAAGAGGAAATCCGCACCTTCGCATTCTTCTTTGGCTGGATAATGCGCCACAGGAGGAATTGAACGATTAAGCATCCCATGCACCTGTCAGCAGTTGTAGCGATGCTTTTGAACATCTTAGCTTGACATCCACTTTCCCAGGGCCGAGATGGCGAGTCAGTTTTTTCCTGCATAGGGGCGCCTTCTGATGAAGCAGTGTGGTTGTTTTAGTGAAGACGCTACCAGATGGGGGCGGAAACATCTTGAAGCTTCAAAATGTCAGTATTTTCTCAGAATGACAACTAAGACATTGATTGGTGATAGACTTTCAGAACTCCTGCACTTCCAAAGCTTGAATACACAGTAATATTTTAAAAGAAGATCCGAATGGGGGGGGGGGGGGGCGATAATACGAGTTTCGGAATAGAACACAAGTTTCGAGATGACACTAGTTTCGAGATATAAATTCCCGAACTTCGCGGCGACATGCATTGGCGTTCAAGTTATGTGTGCGCTTCAGTGCACGAAACGACGTTTTGTTAACAAATTAACTGGAACGCGAATGCATTTCTCCGCAAAGTTTGGGCATTTATATCTCGAAACTGGTTTCATCTTGAAAATTCGTTCCAAGTGGATCCACCTTGCGAACTCCACGACTTTAATGTGTAAATTGCAGTATGGGCCATCTCTGAATTAGTTGTAAACATAATTAGTGAATTTGTATGAATGAGTCGATTTTGCATCTCAAGCTTTTGCGCAAGTATTGTCCGCCGCTTCGAGTAGACCAGCTTATAAACTAGAATTGTGATACCTGACACAGGCAAGTGTTAAAGATTTGTGAAATTGTTGGCTGAAACACCCTATATATATATATATATATATATATTATGAGAGTGGGCACTTTTCTGTAACTCAGTGGCCATGGTTACGGCGAACTCGGCGACATATTAAATACATAATTATTTTTTAATGCACGGAAGCAGATGGAATGCTATTATTCGACTGAAAAAAAAATGCCGTCAACAGTATCTGGGATCATAACTATATTGCCGTAAATATTACAAAGTTGCACATTGACGAGACGGTCTCTAAATAAAGGCTGACACTCCGAGAGTGTGCTTACCATTGTGCATTTCTTCGTTGACGTTCAAGTGCCCGGCAGACGCAGCTGCCAGCCCATCTCACGTAATTATTCCTCAATAATACCAGTCGTCCGGTGCATATGGGTAAGGTAAAGACTATAAACTGATTCGACGCGAGTGCTAGTGGCGAAGCTTGCCAAAGAAATAAAACATAACACAACACTCTGGAGAATAGCGAAGTGTTGTAAGGGTGCATTACACTCACGGGTGTGATAATGGCTTCATCCGAACTACATCTGCAACTACAGGGCGGGGATCAAGGGAGGGTAAACTTTGGGCAGGACCAATTCACATAGAAATATTTGTGTACCATTTTGTGCAGGCCGACGTATCGTCGAAAAATTTACTCCGAGGCTCCAAAGCAGCGTACATGTGACAACGCGCGCACATATTCTCTGGGATTATACTGGACATTCCGTCAGGCCTGATTATAAAGGATGGCTTTGGTACTCTGCTGGCCGCGGGTGCAGTTCCGAAGAAGATGGCAAGCTTCATCAGCTTTCTTTCTTTTTGAAGATGTCAGCGTTGTTTATTTTCGCGAGGCCCTTGGTTACTGGAAGCATAAGGGCTAAAGGTCTCGTGAGGCGACCTTAGGAGCGTACATGCTGAGATATCGCCGATTTGGGAGGAGCCTTTGCGCCACTTCCTCGTTTACCTGCCCGTCCAAATTGTCCAAAATCCATCACTATTATTGTGTGCGATATGGGTTTAACTGCACGACGTGCACAATCTCGGGCCGTGATTGTCTTTGTCGTGCTGGCTAGGTGCCATCCTGAAGAACTTCATTATAGAGCTCACTCACTCGCCGAAGCACTTTGTCAGGGCTAAACTGCCGACTAAGAAGGCCTTTACGCCGGACGAGTGTCCAAACTAACACTTGGTCACCCGGTTGGTAGTAAACATGTCGGTGGCGGAGGTTGTAGTGTCGCGCGTCAATATATTGTTGTTTTCTGATGTCCACCCAGTTGAAAAAGACAAAAGGAATTGCTGTCGCAACTTCAGAAATTTCTGTCGCGACTACAGAAATTTCTCTTGTACGACAGAAGTTCCTGACGATTTTGTAGGTGCGACAGACATTTCTGACGTTACGACAAAAATTCTGACGTCACAACAGAAAGATTCTGTCGTGACGAAGAAGAGTTCTCAAGTCGCGACAGAAACGTTATTTCGCGACAACAAGGGTTCTGAAGTCGCAACAACAGCTTTCTATCGTGACAGCGACTCTGACGTTAGGACAGCAATACTCACGTCGCAACAGAAACATTCGATCGTGACGGCCAAGATTTGCGAAGTCGCAGCAGAAACGGTCTGTCGCAACAACAAGATTTTACGAAGTCCCAACAACAACTTTCTATTGCAACAGCGATTCTGACGTCACAACAGGAACTCTCTGTCGGGACTACACATTTTCAGTCGTGTCATTAGAAATCTGACACGTTCGGTCGCCGTGACATATATTCTGACGCGACGACAGAAGCACTTTGCGTCGCGACGCTTTAGAATTGTATATTAATTTCGCATCGGTGGTGTACACTGTACTTTTCTCTTTCGCGGTATTCAATCGTGGTTCTCTGAAGCCGACAACGCTGATGGCACCAACACCGGTATTAAAGTCGACGTGGCCCATTGTTATCATAGTGCGGTGACGACGAGGCACCAGCAACACCCTACCGGCCTCCTCAAAATCGGCCACTGATCAAAATCATGCCATTTGCGGCAATGGCTGCGTATCCGGTTTGTTTTATATGGTAAGGTGTGGCACAAAGACCTATGGACCCACATGTGCCGTTACACTGACGCATTAGTTAATTTCCCAGAAATATTGCATAAGCTTTCGCCAACGAAAAGTGTTTTGGTTTGTTCCACGAAGCTGCGTGAAAACCTGTCTCGCTCGGGTCTTATTATTCAGGTAGAGCTCTGCCGTGAGAAGCCATTCTGCTGTTAGAATGAACACCCATCCACGAATGTTTATGTAGCTATCTTGCATTGAATACATGAATTATATGCGCGCTCAAAGTATAAAGAGCGAGAGACAACTGTCGAAACTAGCAGTAACAACCCTAACAGGTCACCATTGTCTATTTCTCTCATCATCATCATCATCATCAGGGCAAAGGCCTCTCCCATACTTCTCCAACTGCCCCGGTCATGTACTAATTGTGGCCATGTTGACCCTCCAAACTTCCTAATCTCATCTGCCCACCTAACTTTCTGTCGCCTCCTGCTACGCTTCCCTTCCCTCGGAATCCAGTCCGTAACCCTTAATGACCATCGGTTATCTTCCCTCCTCATTATATGTCCTGCCCATGCCCATTTCTTTATCTTGATTTCAACTAAGATGTCATTAACGCGCGTTTGTTCCCTCAACCAATCTGCTCTTTTCTTATCCCTTAATGTTACACCTATGATTCTTCTTTCCATAGCTCGTTGCGCCGTCCTCAATTTAAGTAGAACCCTTTTCGTAAGCCTCCAGGTTTCTGCCCCGTATGTGAGTACTGGTAAGATACAGCTGTTATAAACTTTTCTATTGAGGGGTAATGGCCACCTCCTGTTCATGATCTCAGAATGTCTGCCAAACGCACCCCAGCCCATTCTTATTCTTCTGATTATTTCACTCTCATGATCCGGATCAGCAGTCACTACCTGTCCTAAGTAGATGTATTTATTCCCTTACCACTTCCAGTGCCTCGCTACCTATCGTAAAGTGCTGTTCCCTTCCGAGACTGTTAAACATTACTTTAGTTTGCTGCAGATTCATTTTTAGTCCCACCCTTCTGCTCTGCCTCTCCAGGTCAGTGAGCATGCATTGCAGTTGGTCCCCTGAGTTACTAAGCAAGGCAATATCATCAGCGAAGCGCAAGTTACTAAGGTATTCTCCATTTACTCTTATCCCCAATTCTTCCCAATGCAGGTCTCTGAATACCTCCTGTAAACATGCTGTGAATAGCATTGGAGAGATCGTATCTCCCTGCCTGACGCCTTTCTTTATAGGGATTTTGTTGCTTTCTTTATGGAGGACTACAGTGGCTGTGGAGCCGCTGTAGATATCTTTCAGTATCTTTACGTATGGCTCGTCTACACCCTGATTCCGCAATGCCTCCATGACTGCTGAGGTTTCGACTGAATCAAACGCTTTCTCATAATCAATGAAAGCTATATATAATGGTTGGTTATATTCCGCACATTTCTCTATCACCTGATTGATAGTGTGAATATGATCTATTGTTGAGTAGCCTTTACGGAATCCTGCCTGGTCCTTTGGTTGACGGAAGTCTAAGGTGTTCCTGATTCTATTTGCAATTACCTTAGTAAATACTTTGTAGGCAACGGACAGTAAGCTGATCGGTCTATAATTTTTCAAGTCTTTGGCGTCCCCTTTCTTATGGATTAGGATTATGTTAGCGTTCTTCCAAGATTCCGGTACGCTCGAGGTCATGAGGCATTGTGTATACAGGGTGGCCAGTTTTTCTAGAACAATCTGCCCACCGTCCTTCAACAAATCTGCTGTAATCTGATCCTCCCCAGCTGCCTTCCCCCTTTGCATAGCTCCCAAGGCTTTCCTTACTTCTTCCGGCGTTACTTGTGGGATTTCGAATTCCTCTAGACTATTCTCTCTTCCATTATCATCGTGGGTTCCACTCGTACTGTATAAATCTCTATAGAACTCCTCAGCCACTTGAACTATCTCATCCATATTAGTAATGATATTGCCGGCTTTGTCTCTTAACGCATACATCTGATTCTTGCCAATTCCTAGTTTCTTTTTCTCTGCTTTTAGGCTTCCTCCGTTCCTGAGAGCTTGTTCAATTCTATCCATATTATACTTCCTTATGTCAGCTGTCTTACGCTTGTTGATTCATTTCGAAAGTTCTGCCAGTTCTATTCTAGCTGTAGGGTTAGAGGCTTTCATACATTGGCGTTTCTTGATCAGATCTTTCGTCTCCTGCGATAGCTTACTGGTATCCTGTCTAACAGAGTTGCCGCCGACTTCTATTGCACACTCCTTAATGATGCCCACAAGATTGTTGTTCATTGCTTCAACACTAAGGCCCTCTTCCTGAGTTAAAGCCGAATACCTGTTCTGTAGCTTGATCTGGAATTCCTCTATTTTCCCTCTTACCGCTAACTCATTGATCGGCTTCTTATGCACCAGTTTCTTCCGTTCCCTCCTCAAGTCTAGGCTAATTCGAGTTCTTACCATCCTGTGGTCACTGCAGCGCACCTTACCGAGCACGTCCACATCTTGTATGATGCCAGGGTTAGCGCAGAGTATGAAGTCTATTTCATTTCTAGTCTCGCCGTTCGGGCTCCTCCACGTCCACTTTCGGCTATCCCGCTTGCGGAAGAAGGTATTCATTATCCGCATATTATTCCGTTCCGCAAACTCCACTAATAACTCTACCCTGCTATTCCTAGTGCCTATGCCGTATTTCCCCACCGCCTTGTCTCCAGCCTGCTTCTTGCCTACCTTGGCATTGAAATCGCCCATCAATGTCGCCCATTTCTTTATGTCCCATTTAATAGGGATATCGTACAGCAAAATCGATGTTCTAGCACTCCACGATTTGCCTGTCGATGGTAACAACAATTTTGCTCTTTTAGAGATGCGGCAGTTGACGCGGTGGAGTGAAAGCGCGTCTTGACTCTTAAAAATGCAAATTTAAACATCAACGCAGATTCTTACTCTTCACATAGCCAAAATGTACACTTGGAGACGTGTTCGGCGTGGTTCAGTGGTAAGATGCTGAGCTCGGGATCCTCAGGTCTGACAAGGCGAAGCTTCTTTTGTTTTATTTTTCCTTTTTGTATTAACAAATTTGCATAGCCCTAAAGAGGTCTCTGTCAATTTTTAATTAAATATTGATCAAGAACTACCCAACTTTCGGCTACAGGACGTGACACTGCAGACGACAGACAAAAGAAACAACGTCCCAAAATACGACAGACTGAAATTTCCTGTTGCGTTTTGCAAGTTGGCACGCGAGCCAGTAGGCGTGCTTCGTCGGCACGTTGCACAAAACGCTCGGTCTCTTCATCGAGGCTCTCGGAATTGTCACATGGCAATATGGCTTCTAACACCGGCTGGCTTGTCACATGATAGCATGGCTTCTAACGCCGTAAACAAGAGGAAACGGCGCTAAGCGTGTCGTCTCTTGCGCAGCGGTATTATACGAAAACGTCACGTACCGTAGTACATAGTCCCACGTCTTATTCTGAACTTACCCGCCGTGGTTGCTCAGTGGCTATGGTGTTGGGCTGCTGAGCACGAGGTCGTGGGATCGAATCTCGGCCGCATTTCAATGGGGGCAAAATGCGAAAACACACGTGTACTTAGATTCAGGTTGCACGTTAAAGAACCCCAGGTGGTTGAAATTTTCGGAGTCCTCCACTACGGCGTGCCTCATAATCAGAAAGTGGTTTTGGCCCATTAAACCCCATTATTAATTTATTTTTTATGCTGAACTTCTAGGAACATCGACAGCATGTCGGTCGTCGTTTCGTTAGGCCTTTCGGTCAAGCCATTTGCTTTCGGATGGTAGACAGTGGTCTTTTAGTGTGTGGTGTAACTCAGTTAAAAAAACTTTTTCAAGCAGGCTTGTCGTAAACGCCGCCCTTCGATCTGTGGTCACACAGGTTGGGAGCCATGACGTAGCAGGAGGTCGTGTATGACAAACTGTGCAACCTCAGAAGCTGTGCCTTCAGGAAGCGCGTTTGTTACAGCATAGTGCGTTACATAGCCGTGTGGCGATGATGATCACCTTGTTTCCGGTAGTACACAACGTTTACGGGCCCAGAAGGTTCATGCTCACTTGATCGAATGGCCCTTGAGGCGCCTCATTAGGAATCAACAATCCCATCTGTTTCACATTGGGTGACTTTTGCGCTGATTCACGGGAGGCTAGGACGTATCTTATAACGCAAGTGGCGAGTTTTGGGGAGTAGTACAATTTCCATACCATAGCAAGGGCTCGAGTGAAACCCAAGTCGCCAGGAGCAGGCTCGTCGTGGCATGCAAACAGGATTTCATCAAGAATGTCTGCTGGTACGTGCAAAAAATATGTTTTGTTGCTGGCAGCAGACTTCTTCTTGTATAAAATTCCCTGTCGCAAACAAAACGACGACAGTCCTCAGTAATTTGTCGAGAAAGACATACGTTGCTGCTTTCTAGAAATTGAATGATATGTCACAATTCACAACCTGCTCGCTGCCATATATACGTCTCCCTCGCTGACGTCGCCGAGAAAAGCGCTGTCATCTTCGCTGCGTTGATCGGTAAGTTCAACAGGCGCGCGACAATGTGTCGGCATCGTCGTGTGTGCGGCTTGACTTGTACACCATGGCCATGTCGTATTCCTGCAGGCGCAGGCTCCACCATGGCAGTCATCTAAATGCGTCTCTTAGGTTTGCCAGCCAGCATAAGGGGTGATTATCCGTCACGACCCGGAATGGGCGGCCATACACATAATGTCGGAACTTTATTATAAGTGCCCATACGACGACAAGACACTCATTTTCAGTGGTAGTGTAATTGGACTCAGGTCGTGATAGGGTTCGACTGGCGTAAGCTATCACCCGTTCGCCGATCTCGTTCCTCTGTACAGCCACCGCACCCAGACCGTAGTTTCTGGGGTCGGTATGAATCTCCATTTCGGCTTCCTCGTCGAAATGCACAAGAACAGGGGGTGATGCCAGGCGATATCGAGGCTCCGTGAAAGCCGCTTCGAGACGAGTAAGTGGTTCGGCAATTTTAGAAAACCGTCCCAGAAAACGTCGCATGCTTTTTTTGTCGGTAGAAGTCGGGAAAGCAGCTACAGTGGCAGTTTTCTCGTGATCTGGACGGACGCCTTCCGCACTCACGACATGTCCAAGGAGGTTCAATTCTTCCTAACCGAAGTGGCATTTCTTGTGGTTTAAGGAGATGTTGGCCGAACGGATTGCCTCGAGCACTTGCCGCAGTCGCTTAAGATATCCGGAGAAACTGGCTGAAAACACAACCAGACCAACCAGGTAGACGGGACAGGTCTGCCATTTTACGTCGGCTAGCGCAGTGTTCATCATGCGTTGGGAAGTTGCCGTTGCAAAGCACAACCCGAACGGAAGTACTCAGAACTCGTTGTGTTCATCCAGAGTGACACAGGCTGTTTTCTCCCGGTCACCCTGCTCTGCCACAATTTGCCAGTACCCACTTTTCAAGTCAACGGGGAAAAATACTCTGCTCACCGTAGCCGGTCGAGAAAGTCATCTATGCGCAGAAACGCATAGACCTCTTTCCTTTGTGAGGTTTTTGAGTTTTCTGGAATCAACACTGAAGCCGACAGTTTCGTCCTTCTTCTCTACCAGGACAACCGGTGACGACCATGGACAGTTTGAAAGTATGATGACGCCATCGACTATCATCTATCTCCTTGACTTATTGAATTGCTTCGCGTTCTTTCAGCGAAGCACCATACGGCTGCTAGTGAATAAGACATGCATAGTCGTAAGTTATTATCCTGTGCTGCGAGATAGGCGTCTGACTGAGTTTAGACGATCAAGCGAAGTAGTCCTTGAATTCACCCAACAGTCCTTGCAGCGCCTCCTTATTGTCCTCGGTATGTTCGTTGTTGATGTCAAAATTTGTAACGCATCCTTCATCGCTGCCGCTTTCTCCGCAAGTGAAACACTCGATGATGTCATTCAATGCTAAAGCTTAAGCGGTGGCAGTGCCGTGGAAGAGGTTTCGGTGATCATTTGTGAAGTCAGGAATCAAGACGTAAGCTTAGTCATCCCGAACGTCAATGATGAGCCGCGCTAATTCCCTGGGAAAGTAGAAGGGATACGGTGAACTCTGCGAGTACTTCGTCTGCGCATATGCGTTCGCACGATAACACAGTCATTATAAAAGCACGAGGTGGTATTGTGGCGCTGTCGTTGGAAATGCTAAAATCGACTCTCTGGCAGCAGGCGACTCGTGTTGTCGCTTTCTTTGTAGAGAATGAAATATAGCGTCGGGCGCATGTCGATGATGGTGCCATACTCTCGGAGAAAGTTTACTGTAAGTATCAGTTGGCGGAAGCATTCTCGAAGAACAAGTGAAATGATTGGATACGTTGAATTTTGAAGTTACATCTGAGATGTGCACACACCAAGGGGTATACGACACGTCCGCCAGCAGTCCGCACGTGCGTCCCTTTCTAGAGCGTAACAAATTTCTTTAAACTGTTTGTCAGTTTTCCGGTGATAATCGAGTAGTCAGCGCCTGTGTCTAATAAAGCAGCAACATTTCGACCGTCGATCAGCACAGGTATGTTCGTTTAAAAGCTGTCTTCAGCCCGAGTCACCATGTTGTGAAGTCTACGTTGGTCTTAGGTGGCGTCGATTGGAGGTTTTCCGCACGTCGAGTGTGAGCGGCCTCGCCTCGAAAGGTCGCCGATAGAAGTCTTCCTGGCGAGGGCTGCGAAGTTGTCCTTGAAACATCCGACTTGTACCTCTCGAATAGCATGGATGTGCTGACGGCCATCGCGACTGGCGCACCGATGACCGTTGCGCAGGCTTGCGGGCGATAATATCTTGAATCTGAGGAGGCCGTTGTCCGAAGCGGGGTCGGGGTGAATTAATAGGAAACCCCTGGAGTCTAAGGCAGTGGTACTGGCACGCTCAGTAGACATGATCTGCCTCACCACAATGGTAAGAGAGCGGTCATCGGTCGGGCATGCGCCAAATGTCCGATTTACGTATGGCTGGTCGAGCGTCTCTAAAATAAAGAACCACCTGCACTGACAGAAGCATGACATACTGAGTGACGGCAAATAGTGGCGTTGGTGCAGGGATAGGGTGCCCGAACGTGTCGGCATAAGTCGCACGCTGATATTCGCTCACGGTAGGAGCTGTCGCCGGCGATGGGACCGTGCCTCTTAAAACTTAAGCGTAAGTTGGGCGTCGAGGTTTACTTGAAGTCGCGAACGCCTGAAGTGGTGGAGCGGCAAGAAGTGCTGCTTCGTGACGAAGTGTAGTGAGCACATGCTGCATTTCTTCACATGCGACGCTAACTACGAAGTTGGCTGAAGGCTGTTGCACCCGATGCAGCTGTCGTAGCTCGTCGCGGACTACCGATCGAATCTTCTCGCGAAGCGTCTCCTAGGCCACTGGCAGCAGAGTAGAAATTCACTTGCCGCTCGTACTGGTACGAGCGCTGGTGCGGGGTTTTCTTTATGGTGACGACTTCAGTGACGAACTGCGCAACCATTTCGGGTGGGCTACGAAGTTGTCCACCAAAAAGCTGATCTTTCACGCCTTGCATCATGTGTCGCAGCTTCTTGTCTTCCGAGATGGTAGGGTCAGCTCGCCTGAAGAGACGCACCATGTCATCCATGTACATAGACACGCTCTCATTAGGATTCTGAATGCGAGACTGGAGGGCCCATTCTTCTCGTTCCTGGCGATCGCAGCTAGCGTAGGTGCCCAAGAGGCGGTGACAAAACTCACCCAATGATGAAAGTACATCTTCGCAGTTCTGGAACCACGTGCGAGCACCGTCCAAAAGGCCGAGGTAGACGTTTCAGAGCTTGGATAAGTTGTTGCATTCACTGAACTCTGCTACGTGCTCGAAGTCCACCAGCCAGTTTTCATCGTCTTCAAGAAGCCGGCATTGAAATAACTTGGCACGCGCAGATTTTGCAGCGTATAATGAGGAGGTACCGGCACATCTGTCGCGGAGTTAGTTGTGATAATCTAGGACGTAGGATCTATCCCTCCCAACGTTGTGGTTGTCCTCGCAGCTAAAGGCTTAAACTCAGCGGCCCATTATTGAATTCTCCGGCGGGTGCGGTGTGCTTGCGTGAGCTATGGTATCTGTCTAGCCTTCCTGCTTATGCAAGGGGTCTGTTGCATGGGTCGAGAATACCCCGCGCCTCCATCATAAAAATGTCACTTTTAATTGACGGGCGACTTAGATGACATTAAAGTCCGAGTCGTCGAAGGGGTCAGTGCAGCACCGACAAAAGACCAAGGAGCGAGCTCGTGGCCTAGGACCTCCTCTTCTTCTTCTGAGTGTAAGTGACATATGGGTGTTTCACAAGCGCGTGGCATTATTATGAATTCCTTACGTAAATGGCACAATCTTGGTTTTAACTTTATAATCTACATCATAAGATGAGTGGAAACGTGACTTCAGAACCGCGCTCTGCATATAAAGCAGCCGGCTCAAAACACTGGAATCTGTCGCCAAAAGAGCCCACTGTACCCATTCTGTTTGGCGTACAGAGTGCAAGACACCTGCCTAGAACACACAAACCATGCGTTGTCGACTGTATTGGTGACATATTCTGAAATGGTTCGACGTAAACGTGCATGTCTATTTTCCCAGATTACGTGTGTGACATCACTTTGCCAAAAATATATTATTCAGGCAATAATATGGTTACGAAAGATGTTTATTTGCAAAGTGAAACGAGGTCCAGGGTGAAGCCACAAGCAAGAAGGAGCCTGGCGGAGTACAACCGAACCAACACGCGCACACTCTATTTCTTTCTTTGCCTCTCAGTCGGGAAGTGCTGCGCCAATTTCGTTAGGGCGGACAAAGTTCGCTGAGCAAGCTAAAGGAACCTGTGATGGTAATGCTTGGATATGGACACATAGACAACTTTCGTCCCATGTGAACGCCTATTACATTCCGTCACTTTCGCGACGGCATAATTCAGGTCACTCAAGCTAGTGAGTAAACGAATGGTTCAGTTTAAATGGCGAGAAGGTTGCGGTACAATCCCTTTTTGGGAACAGGAGTGCATAGACAAACATAGTCACTCGGAGTAAAGCTGACGGGCATATTCCGAGCATCTTCTCTTATTATCCTTAAGGATGAGAGAACTTAGCGACAGTAGGCAGCATCTCAGGCTCCTACACAATGCCCTGAGGGCTTAGCACGTGTCCATGAAATTTGAGTCCCTGGAAAATAAAGTGACATTTCAATCTTGATGGCGACATTGACCTTATGGATATCTTCTACGACCCTATCCGGCTATTCCAGATGTTCATAGACATGCTTTAAAACGAAACAACGTCATTCAAAGTGATCAGTCACGTTTGCCACTTCAGTTATGCGAGTACAACATCTATCATTCTCTGAAATGTGGCGGAACCTGAACAGATGCGGAACGAGAGTGATTTCCATTTCGTATACTCCGCCAGTAGCCACGACTGTAGCTTTGCAGCCGTCGCGCAGGCCGATTTTGAGAACGTATTTGTGTCGTTCATTCCCGCCCACCTAACTTGAGCACTATGGTTCCAGTAATGGACACTATTTTAAAATCTTAAATTTGCTTTCACCGCTAAGTGAATGAAGACATATTGATATCAAATATAATAAACGTTATGGGTGGCAAACGATCTTGTTCCCATTTTTCTACATGTAGTAGATGAACGGGGATGCTAATTTATTTCCTTTCCCGTGCCCGTAGTAGACGAGATCATCGATAAAACTGGAGGATCAATTTTTTTCTCTCTCATCAATGTCTGTAAAGAATACTGGCAGGTGCCACTTCAACAATAGAACAAGCAGTATATTGCTTTTGTAGCGCTTTTCGACGTGTACGTATAGAACCGCTCACCATTTGGTTCGAGTAATTCTGGAGCTAGGTACCAGAAAATACTGAATGGCATTCACATTGAGTTACCTGAAATGTTTTCTAAGTATACGTTGACCACATAATCATATACCGATGTACGTGCGAAGGACATGAAAAACCGCTGTCGTGCGTGTTCGAAGACCTGATCGAGTCGAACACAGAAAAAAAAAACGAATACGCAATCTTTTCAAAGGAATGTTGTTTTTGGATAAGAGTATTTTGACAATAAAACTATTTAAACAAAGCAAGAATCAGTACAAAGGATGAAGACGCTCGCCATTCCATAGGACCTATGCTCACTCCATGTTTTATTTGTCTCCTCCGTTAGTTCTGTACATTCATTAAGGATTACACTCTAAAGACACGACGCCTAAGCTGACGCAAAAGGATATGCCCTTTGGGTGGAGCGAAGTGGTCGAGGAAGCCTAAGAGTACCTTGTTGAAGCTATATGTTTGGATGATGTAAGCTGTGCCAGATAGAATGTACAAGTTAAAATCCACCCGTTTTTGACAGGGAGCCATCTTAACCAATCCCTTCTCTTTCTCCTCTTCCTGTTCTGCTTGTCTTTTCAGTCCTCTTGTTCTTCGACAGAACTTCACAACGCTTACTGCTAGAATAGAAATACCATAATGTTAAAGTAGTCGCATGCGATTCAAATTGGGATTTTTTACGCTATCTGGGACTGAAAGGAAAAAGTGAAGTAGCAACAGTGAGACACGTCGTACCCTATCATCTCTGTAGGGATGAAAGTCGAAGTCCGCGAAGAAGTAATGTTTAGGCGAAGAAGAAGAGGGCCGAAGAGATAAGCCGAACAAGAAGTGGAGGAAGAGAAGGAAACGGTCAAGATCGATCTCTGTATATAAGTAAATGGCATTTGAACTCGGACTTTATACGCCTCACTACATGCACACTTGGGCGTCTCATTGACTTATATGGTACTTAAGATAACACACTGCCTTATTGTGCCACCGTAGATCTTTCACATGGGCGTCGTTAACCGCTGACGTCACAATGCGCATGGAACCACAGATGCGAGGAACCACATATGTCGCTGCCAGTTTTCCCTTCGTGCCATCAAGAGAACCTTCTGAAGAACTAGCTGTCCGGTTGTGCATTCTGTTATTAATACCTATACGAAGTTGTTTGCCTAAGTATTCTATTTCGCTGCGTTTGGTGAGCGTGAAATAATAACATACGTATAGAGAATTTTTTGCGCATCATGGTTTCACAGAAGGTGTAGTGAACGATGACAATTCAACGCTTCAGCCGAAACAAAAAAACTAAGTCTGCAAATATACCTACCAGTAAGAAAAAAATTGGCTTACACCAGTAGAGTTCTAAGCATCATACTAAAAGAACTAAAATAATCGTCCAATTTCAGCTTTTCCTTTAGACAAAAAATAATCAACTGCGTTATCAGCAGTATTGATTTGTGGTCGTCACCATCTTGTTTCCTCGTTTGTACCTCGAAACATTATCATCAGCCTCGCCACGCCAACTGCAGGGCAAAGGCCTCTCCCCTACTTCTCCAACTACCCCGGTCACGTGCTAATTGTGGCCATGTTGTCCCTGCAAACTTCTTAATCTCATATGCCCAACTAAATTTATTCCGCCCCCTCATACGCTTCCCTTCTCTTCGAATCAAGTCCGTAACCCTTAATGACCACCGGTTATCTTCCCTCCTCATTACATGTCCTGCACAGGACCATTTCTTTTTCTAGATTTCAACTAAGATATCATTAACTCGCGTTTGTTCCCTGACTCAATCTGCTCTTTTCTTATCGCTTAACCTTACACCCATCATCCTTCTTTCTATAGCTCGTTGCGTCGTCCTCAATTTAAGTAGAACCCCCTCGTAAGCCTCCAGGTTTCTGCCCCGCAGGTGAGCACCTGCAAGACACAGCTCTTATACACTTTTCTTCTGAGGGATAATGGCAACCTGCTGTTCATGATCTGAGAATGCCTGCCAAAGGCACCCCAGAGTATTCTTATTCTTCCGATTGTTTCAGTCTTGATCCGGATCCGCGGTCACTACCTGCCCTAAGTAGATGTATTCTCTTACCACTTCATTTGCCTCGCTACCTATGGTAAATTGTTGTTTTCTTCTGATACTGTTAAACATTACCTTAGTTTTCTGCAGAGCAATGTTAGGACCCTCCCTGCTGCTTTGCCTCTCTAGGTCAGTGAGCATGCATTGTAATTGGTCCCCTGAGTCACTAAGCAAGGCAATATCATCAGCGAATCGCAAGTTACTAAGGTATTCTCCATTACCTGTTATCCCCATGGCTTCCCAATCCAGGTGTCTGAATACCTGCTGTAAACACGCTGTCAATAGCATTTGTGAGATCGTATGTCCCTGTCTGACAACCTTCATTATTGGGATTTTGTTGTTTTCTTTATGGAGGACTACGGTGGCTGTGGAGCCGATATAGATATCTTTCAGCATTTTTTACGTACTGCTCTTCTACACCATGATTCCTTAATGCCTGCATGACTACTGATGTTTCGACTGAATCAAACGCTCTCTCCTAATGAATGAAAGCTTCATATAGGGGTTGGTTATATTCCGCACGTTTCTCTATCACCTGATTGATAGCGTGAATATGCTTTATTGTTAAGTAGCCTTTAGGAAAAGCTGCCTCGTCCTTTGGTTGATAGAAGTCTAAGATGTTCCTGATTCTATTTGCGATTACCTTAGGAACTACTTTGTAGGCAACGGACAGTAAGCTGATCGGTACATAATTTTTCAAGGCTTTGCATCTACTTTGTTAAGGATTAAAATTATGTGGTCATTCTTCCATGATTAGGGTATGCTCGAGGTCATGAGGCATTTCGTATATAGGATGGCCAGTTTTTTTAGAACGAACTGCCCACCATCCTTCAACATATCTGCTGTTACCTGGTACTCCCAGCTGCCTTCCCGCTCTACATAGCTCCCAAGGCTTTCTTTATTTCTATCGGCGTTATTTGTGGGATGTCAAATTCCTCTAGCCTATTTTCTCTTCCATTAGCGTCGTGGGTGTGACTGGTACTGTATAAATCTGTATAGAACTCCTATTAATAATGATATTGCCGGTTTTGCCTCTTAACGCATACATTTGATTTTTGCCTATTCCTAGTTTCTTCTTTACTGCTTTGAGGCTTCCTCCATTCCTGAGAGCATGTTAAATTCTGTCCATATTATACTTCCTTATGTCAGCTATGTCAGCTATGGAAAGTTCGGCCTGTTCTATTCTAGCTGCAGGGTTAGACAATTAGAAAATGTAGACACTGTAGACAGTTAGGCAATGTAAGGTTAGAATGACAATTATAGTCCAACTACGAAGCAAAAGGCTCTGAAATGGCTCAAATGTGAGGAGATCTATGAAGAGCTGCATAATCGCAGTAAGTAAATCTACTAAAAAATATAACATTCCTTTCACTGTCGGGAAAATCGATAATTTTGATACCAATATGATTGCTTTAAAACATACGTGATGTCGTTTTTTATAACGCGCAACCGCGTTCGCTTCTGCATAAAAGAATATTCAGCAGGTAATATAAATGGGACATGAGGGTGTAGGTGGATATATATTTTTGTCTGAACAGGTAATTATACATGCAATAGATGCACTTTAAAGCCTCGCTGAGCTGGTACGAAGAACTGCGTGGTTTACCTAATGGGGTTATGCCTGCTTCTACAAGGTATTTAGGTAATGTAGCTCCACGCATCAGCTAGATATTCTGTAAAGAAAATTTTCGTTTGTGTGCATTTACAGTACTGATATAAAGGACACTTGACTGCAATGAATAGTGCAAGCTACAAAGTAGAAGCTAGAAAATTAAGCTACAATATCGTACAAGCGACAGGTGCTTCTTATGATTGGGTGTTCATTTCATTTTGCACTGGCCATCTGCTGTTTATTCAGTTTAGCAAAGTAAGCTAGCACTCAATTCCTTGATAACTCACAAAGTCTGATATAGAAGAACTACGAAATCATTGAAATAGAACAAATATCGCTTGCCGATTCGCTTGCCGCTTGCCGCTTACCGAAATGTCGCTCACCGAAATATCGCTTAACAAATATCGCAACTACCGATCCAAAGTTTAGAGCTGTGAATCTCTTATGGCAATCTTGATTTGTTGTTTCTGTGAAATCAGATATTGACTGCTATATCTATCCATAAGCAGTAAATTTCCAGAACAAATCTGAAATTCCTGCTTATGCTACTTGCGACATACCAAGGTGAACCCGTAAGCACAATCCCCAAATCGTAACAGTGATTCGGTTTTATTCTTTTCTATTCCTTTTCCGCGAGATGTTTTCCAAATTTCAATTAAAATTTAAACTTGTCATTTCGACTTTCGCACGTGTAATCAAAAATGAAGACGCTTCATTGCTAATATTGGTGCGCCATTAATTCTCGGGGCTGTGTAATTTGTCCTTCTCCGTTATGCTGAAAATTGAAGCAGCTGGGTAGGCATCAACTATCGTCTTCAGAAGCGTTATTTGTTTCAAGAATACTCTGCATTGTTTCTTGCTCGCCAGTCGGCGGTTCAAGTTAAATAATTCCTTCTCCTTAAAATTAAAAGTAAAAAAGAAAATGTTTAGCATTGTTCGGCTCTTTGCATTTCTGCCTCGTTTCTGTTACAAAAACTCAGCAACCCGCGCTCTCGGACCCGCAGTTGAAGCTGCGTTCAGGGACCCCTGTTCTCTGCGACTAGGAATATGTTAAAGGACAATGACTCCCTGCCCTTTTGCTTTGGAACAATGTAATGCAGCTTGGTGTAGAGCGCATGACTCTCTAAAGAGAGTCGCTGAATTATACAGTCGAGGTCTACGCCCTCTCACTCTGGTAGATCCTCGGTGCTCTGGGCAGCCTTTTTATTGCGCAATCTCTTCGTCTGCTCGGTCTTTTATTTTTCTGCGGTTACACACCACTAGATCTCTGGAAACTTTAAATTCTCAAGCAGCCTATAAAAGGAACCAGTAAAAATGTATACGAGAATGTCGCTAGCATATTGTAGTCGAGGCCGGAAATGGAAATGCCAGGCTGCGTTGTGAGCTTGCTGAGATATTAAGCTTTTGCTAAGATTTCATGATACGAAAAATTTTGTAGACGGGTGCATGTTGTGTTCCCTCGATAAAAAGGTCAGAACGTCACACACTCCATTGCTCAGAATTATCTGCACCTCGCCAAGGCTTAGTTCAAAGCCCTAATCATTTATTTATTATATCTTTAAACATACCACATTTTTCAGGGTACATTTTTGAAGGGTGATTGAAGGGTGAGTAAAAGATTGCTTTTACAAGGTACCTGCTGCTGGTTATGAAGCACAGCTGAATACATTTATCTACTATTCTTCAATTCAAGAATATGCATTAGACCGCCAGAAAGCGCGCTCGACGTCAACGAACTGCTCTACACGTGGACGACATCACCAGTGACAAGCTTCCTATGTGTGCTTGTACATCGCCTCCCACTGCAAATAATTCAGCGCCAGCATTTTAATGAGCTGGATGCGTAAGCATCCTTTGACAAGCACCCCTTCCCTAGCACGCGAAAACTGTAATGCTATGTATCTAGGCAAACAAACGTCGCAGTTTCGCCCGAAAGTCGAAGCACTAATTGTGATAGCAAATTATTAGATACCTATACGAAGTAATGATAGTACTTTTATCGGCCATATACACTGGTAAACATTAGCTAACAATGATATAAAGCGTGAGCGCGACTGAACAAAGACGTACAAAGAAACAGACACACAATGACAGCAATGGCTCAACTTGTTTGTATTTACGTCAACCTGTTTTATCTAAATTAAGCAGGTGTCGTGCACGCCCCAGTAAAGAAAAACACATCTCGCTCGATGACCGCAGAAACTCGCTGTGGAAATGCTGGAGTGAAGAATCGCGACAGCAGTAGCAATGGAATTGAGCTTCGGGCATTTCTCCATAGAAATGAGCCTGGATTGTCCATAGAATTGATATCGCAATAAAATTTTATGATAGTGTATATGTAGGTGATTAAAAGATTTTAAACAATAAAGAAGAATCTCAAGCAAAAAACAACACAAAGACAATAGCCATACACATTCCTAAGGTGCCTTGTAAAATTCATAGCGAAGCTAATAATAGGAGTGGGCAAATTTGAAATTTGGACTGCGCGAACAGAAATTTGGGGATGGGCGAAGTTGAAATCTTGTAGTAGGCCAGTTGAATTTGTGAGTGGACAAACTTAACTGTGGAGTTGGGCAAACTTCAATCCGGGAGTTGGCCAGCTTGAAATTTGGGGTGAACGTACATAAATCTGGAGATGGGCGAAATTGAAATTTGGGTGTGGCACAACTTGAGATTTTGGGTTGGCCCAGTGTTTAATTGTACCGTGCTGAGTGTCCTTCTAGTTGTAAGCACCTCGCGGGAATGTGAGCACGTTGACACACTTGACGCATTTTCATTGGGCCGATCGCATTCGATAGCTTGTATGGACAAGGGACACGCACATAACACAGGCTCGTGAGAGCGACAGCGGGGCTAACGTGGCATCGCGGTGATGCACTCTACCCTCATCTACACAGTGATAAAGACCATCAAACAGGAAGAAAGTGTACAATTGCTGCACTGTCTGGGACTGAAAGAAAAAACTGAAGTAGCAAGAGCGAGACGCGTTGTACCCTGTTATTTCAGGAGGGATGAAAACATGAAAACTTCGGTACTGTTTAGGCAGCAAATCCCGAGTGTCGTGTGATTCACCATGGCCATTCATCTGTGTACCTACCGTGCACGGATAGGCCGCTTTGTGGCGCATGGCCATTTTGCCAGCCGTTGTTCGCCAATATGGCCTAGGCCTGCGTTGGTTACTAGTTGCTGGCGCATGGGTGGACGGTGTTCCTTGGTTTTGTTTTGTATTGCCCATTTGACACTCTGCGCTGGCGACGTAGAGACCAACCCGGGCCCGGTTAACCTGCACCATGTTCTCGCGCTTGTTAAAGAATTAACGTTGTCAAAGGAAAAATTTCAGAAAGACGCGTCAAACAAACTAAAGGTTATTCAAAAGAGCGTCACTGACATCAATAGGCGACTCAGTGGTGTGGAAGAGCGACTAAGAGCAGTTAATAACCTATGCCATGACGTCACCACCGTTAACTCAGTCGTTCAGGAATCGCAAGAGCAGCTGAAGACCCTAGGAACTTTGCAGATTGAGCAAGCCAATCCAGCTGTTGATGACCTAAATAACCGTATGCACAGAAATAATCTAATGTTCAGGGGAATTCCGAAAGAACCAAAAGAAAAGGGGGTTAATACTAAACCCATCATGAACCAGTTTGTGTTAACTAAGCTAGGCTTCAATGCAGGCGAAATAAAGCGAGCCCACAGAATAGGTCGACCTAAAGCAGGTCACATCTGACCAATTGTCATGAAATTTCTTAATTTTAATGACATGAGCATCATTTTAAGAAATGCTTCCAAACTAAAGGACCTGCAGAAGCAACGCGTGTAGATTGAAGATTTCTCGGCCCGAATGCATCTCATGAGGAAAGAACTCAGAGATTTCGAACGCAAGAAACATAATCCTAACGAAAAAGATACTTTGGTCTACGATAAACTTCTTTTCGGAAGCAAATATCACACCTCTGATTCTTCGAAAAACAAGATAACCTGTGTTTCAACGCGCAATGAAGCCGCAGTATGTCGGCTAAGTGAAAAACCTACTGTTGGTGCGCGAGGCGACGAAACTAACCAGAATGATTGACAGTCATGCTAACCAAGGTGATTCACTGTCACTCCAGGTGTTGCACTTTTGAAGCATGTTTCACAAACAAGACCAGCTATGTGCATTTATTGAGGCTTGTTATCTAGATATTGTTCTTGGGACAGAAACTTGGCTTACACCCGATATTGCGGACCAACTAGCTGTCACTCTGTAGAAACATTACTATATTTAGAAATGATAGGGCGGGCGCGCGCGAAGGCGGTGTTGTAGCTGCAGCGAAATCTAATCTATGTGCTCGCGTTGTTGACACGCAGTCAAAAATTGAAATTTTGTGGATTTCACTGCAGTTTTATCCCTCTGTCACTTGTGCAGTCGGGGCCTGATTGTGCAGTCGGGGCGATTTGTCCCCCTGATTCTACCGCTGAATTCATGGAGAGTCTTAATCATCCTTAACTTTAATCCAAGACAAGTATCCAACTTCACCTATCATCCTTGCTGGCGATTTCAACTACCCCACAATAAATCAATAAATTGGCAGATGTGTACGCCCCTAGGTTGCGCAAGGAAGAGTGAATGCAATGAATTTCTCGGTGTTCTTTGTTCATTTGATCTGCATCAAATAGTTTGCAAGCCAACACGTGGAAACTCAATTCAGATCAAGTCCTCACAACCGAACCGGAAATTATGCTTGATCCCGTCCTTGAATGTATTCGCGACCATAACGTAGTGCACTGTGAATATCTTTTACAAAGTAAATTAAATTAAATTATGGGGTTTTACGTGCCAAAACCACTTTCTGATTATGAGGCACGCCGTAGTGGAGGACTACGGAAATTTCCGCCACCTAGTGTTCTTTAACGTGCACCTAAATCTAAGTACACGGGTGTTTTCGCATTTCGCCCCCATAGAAATGCGGCCGCCGGGGCCGTGATTCGATCCCGCGACCTCGTGCTCAACAGCCCAACACCATAGGCACTGAGCAACCACGGCGGGCCTTTTACATAGTAGTAAGCCAGAAAAAGCAACGAAATCTATTTACGATTACTCCTGGGAAAATATCGACGCGATTCTTACAGAGCTGTCATCTTTTTCTGTGTGGTTCTTGGAAACCATGGCTTATCGCAATACAAATGATAACTGGCTCGCTATCCGAAGAAAGCTTACTGAACTGAAACAAAAGCGCGTTCCCAAAATTTAAATCACCTCACCAATACAGAGCACAGGGTTCACGTCCCAAGTGAAGAGAGCAATAAATAAAAAGAAACGTCTTTACTCTTAAGCTTAGTTGTCCGACTCGGATGGCGATTGGCAGCAATACCGAGAACAATCAACTAAATCTAAAGCGGAAATTGAATTTAACGGTGACATGGTCAACACATAAATAATAATCCAAAACAGTTTTGCAAAGTAATTAACCCTAAACATTCTTCGCAATCCACTAAACCAATCGTTAATAACGGCGTGCTGCTCTCCCCATCTAAAGCTGCGACTGAATTAAACTCGATTTTCAGCTCTGTATTCACAAATGAAAATCCAATACCGCCTGATCTTACATTTCCTTCAATTACCTCATCAATGAATGACCTTATAATTACACCGGAGGGAATAGAATTGGCCATCGATCGACTTTCGGATACCTCAGCGCCAGGTCCAGACGGCATCTGCACAAAGATGCTTAAAATGATTAAAGCTATAATATCTCCTGTGTTAGCCGCCCTTTTCCAGCAATCAATAGATACAGGAATTGTACCAGATGACTGGAAGATTGATCGTGGCACTCCCATTTACAAATCAGGTGACCAATCAGCGCCCTCAAACTATAGACGTATATCCTTGGCTAGTATCCAGGTAAATTACTTGAGCATATCATATCTTCCGCAGTTATGAAATATTTATTCGAACATAACTTTTTTTCTGATAATCAGCATGTTTTTCTGCAAGGACGCTCTTGTAAAACACAAGTATTTGAACTTATATCTGATCTTCATCAAAGTGTTCACGATTCCATAAAAATTGATGCCATATTTATTGACTTCGAGAAAGCATTCGATAAAGTTCCCCATTTCCGCTTAATGACGAAAATTAACCGGTTTAACATACATGGCAAAATTGTTAATTGGATCTCAAGTTTTTTAACCAATCGCTACCAATTTGTTTCCGTAAATTATCAGTTTTTCGCTTTAGCACAAGTTAAATCTGGTGTTTCTCAGGGCTTCGCAGTTGCACCAATCTTATTCTTCATTTACAATAATGACATCAGTAACAACCTGACCTCAACAGTTCGGTTGTTTGCAGATGATTTTGTTCTTTACAGACAAATTATCGCCTTTGAAGATATTAATATTTTACAGGCCGACCTCAACAAAATTTCACTCTCGTGCGCGCAATGGCAAATGGAAATTAATGTTTCTAAAACAAAAACAATGACATTAGCCAGAGCCAGTAACGTTCACTTAAGTTCATATTTTATGAACAACATATGCATGCAGAATGTGTCTACATTAAGATACTTGGGCGTCCATCTAACTTCAAACCTTACATGGAATAATCCCATCCACGAAATAATATCGAAAGCAAATAAAACACTTAGATTCATCAGGCTAAATTTGTATTTAGCAAATCAGTCAACTAAATTATTAGCTTACATAGCTCCAGTTCGCTCAAATATTGATTACGCTTCTGTAATATGGAATCCAAATCAGACATACCTAACAAACAAGCTTGAATCTTTACAAAATAAAGCCGCACGTTTGATCACTAAAACCTCCTCTAGAACATCCAGCATCACGGCTGTCAAAGAGTCGCTCCAATTACCCTCTCTAGAAACACGACGACTGTTAGCACTGCTTTACCACTTTCATAGATTGCATCATGTTCCAAAAGGACTTCTTCTTGGGCAAGTTGGTGCTTAGATTTCCTAGGTATACTTTGTGGCGCAAAATACATTTCTGGAAAAGGGACAGAAGAAAGGGAGACAGTGAAGCGCCAACTGTCTCCCTTTCTTCTGTCCCTTTTCCAGAAATGTATTTTGCGCCACAAAGTATACCTAGGAGATTGCATCATACCCCGTCATCCTTTACGGCATCGCATGTCAAACCCCCGCAAAAACTTTTCCCCCGCCTCGACCATCCCTTCAAAGTGCCTCCCATGTTTGCCCGTACGAATCTCCTTCAACAATCACCGCTCTTTCTTGCTATTTATTACTGGAACAAGCTGCCAAAAAAATTGCTTCTATACATTATCATGAGTCATTTGTAAGTCATTTGAAGCGCAGTTTTACGCATATTGAGTAAAAACCTAATTTCGTGCCTTTGGCGCAGTGTAAGTGCACCTACATACTTTGTACCGAGTGTTTTTTTTTTCATCACGTATGCATTTCTTTCGTTCCCTTTGTTTCTTTTTTATGTTTTCTTGTTGAATTCGGTGATCTTTACCGCGGTGCTCTATATTGCCTTTCCCGCCTAATTGTGTTTGAAATATCCTGCTGTTAACTCCCCCTCCCTATGTAATGCCCGTAAGGGCTTTTAGGGTATCTGAATAAAAAAAAAAAGTCCGCAAAGAGGAATATTTAGGCGAAGAAGAAGAGCGCCAAAGAGACAAAACGAACGAGAAGTCCAGGAAGAGAAGGAAGCGGTCAAGATGGATCCCTGTAAATAAATGAGTGCATTTGTACTCGTAAAAATCTATAATTCTGTACCCATAAGCTTAGTCTGCCCGACTCTTGGCCAATCCCCGTGAGTGAGGAAGCGCCAAACTCATCAAGGACATCATCATCATCACCATCATCATCATCACCATCATCATCATAATTTGTACTCGTACTTTATAGGCATCACTACATGCAGACTTGGGCGTCTGATCGACTTCCATGATACTTATGATAACACAATTGTTAATTGTGCCGGCGTCGATCTTTCACATGTGCGTCGATAGCCGCTGACGTCACAATCCACATGGAACGACATATGTGAGGAACCACATATATCGCAGCCATCTTTCCGTTCGTACCATCAAGAAAACCTTCTGAAGAGCTAGCTCTCCGGTTGTGCGTTTTATTATTCATACCCATCTCTAATCGTTTGCTTACGTATTCCATTCTGCTGCGTTTGATGAGCGCGAAAAAATTACAACTGTAAAAAGTGATTTTTGCCCAATATGTTTTCACAGTGCTGTAGTGATTGCTGACTATTCAAGGCTCAAAGGGACAGTAAAGGTTACTATGAAGTCAAGTTAAAGTGATAAAGCAATGCTTTACAACGTCTAAGGCATCAATATAATCGCGAACAGAGCTTTAGTAAACGTTAAATTCAGGTAAGTGCATGACACGATTTGAGACCGTCCGGCAACATTCCCGCACTAGCCCGATGACGAAGGTACTCCTCATCCTAATTTATGTGACTAGTACTCAGATACTCGTATTAAAAAGATCATTTCATTAGGGTATAAGACGGAAGAAAATGCTACTTGACTACTTCTGTTCGATTGTAAAAAAAATAACATTTTGACGTTACCTTTCAGTAGTTTGGGTGGTCGAAAGGTTTCGCTTTCGCTTGACTCTGCGCCGCGCGCGCCTTTGAGTTTCAGTTGTTTCGTTATCGCGTCGTGCTGCGCTGGTTCTGCTGGCTCGCGAAACTTGCATTTGGAACAACCAGCGAGAATGCCACGTCCATGTGATGTCGTGGGATGCGCGAACGGTCCGCGGAACCTGGCCAAGGGCAGTTGCAGCAGCGATTCCAACGTTACTGATCAATGTGTGCCAGCGAGTGAACCTCTCCGTTTGAAGTGGTTAAGCGGCGTACCTCTGCCACAGCGCTTCACTTGATACGGTAGTGCGTACGTGACACGGCTGATGACGAGGGCTTGTACCAGTCTTAAGGTTTCGTCCTCTGTGAAACCATCTTTGCTGCGTGCTACTCTGGCGATGAGTGATGCGGTGCTTCTTATAACGTGATTTAATTTCTCTGAGGCTAGCTTTATGCCGTTGTTTTCCTGGACGTGCATACCTAGTATGCGTGCGGTCGGGACGCGCTTTATAGGTTGCCCGGCAATCTCGAGATGTAAAAGATGCAAAAGCGAGACAGAGCGCATGGACACTCTTATAAGAACGGCGTACAAAACGGCCTTACAGCTACCGTCAAGCACAAGCACAAAGAAATTACTAGCGCTAGGCGTATACAACACCTTTGAGGAGCAAGCAAGTGCCACGCTCATAGCGCAGAGGGAGCGCCTCAACAAGACTCAACAGGGAAGACACCTTCTTCAACGGCTAGGGTACCCGCTGACACCTCAGTACTGCAAAGAAGAAACACAACTCTTGCCTAACCACATTAGAGAGAACATTGCAGTAGACCCTATCCCCAAGAGCATGCACCCCAGCCACAATCAAGAAAGAAGAGCAGCGCGTGCCCGCATGTTGCACAAATGCTGTTTCAGAGACCCGGATACGTACTACACGGACGCTAGCCCATATCCCTCGTCGCCACGTTGCGGGCCCAAATACACACTCGCCGTTGTCTATCAGGGGAACCTGGTAGCCTCAGCCTCCATCCACGCCACATGCAGCGCAGCAGCAGAAGCAGCAGCAATCGCTCTCGCACTTCGCGACGCCGAGAGCAAGGGAAGGTCCACCCGCGTCCTTACGGACTCCCAAGTGGCGTGTCGTTTATACATGAATGGAACACTCCCTATACAAGCCATTCGAATCCTGGGTCGCACACTAGAATGGACCCACGGTATCGTCTGGTGTCCCGGGCACGAAGGCCTGTGGGGCAACGAAGAGGCGGACTGCGCAGCTCGAGGTCTGACTAGCCGAGCGGCAGACCACACCGTTCTTCAGCCCTCGACAGACCAACGAGCGACCCACGAGTTATTAACGACAGGTCAACAAATATTACAGGACCAACGGCTCGGAAGAACGCAATACGCTCCCCCACACAAAGCTCTCAATAAACTCCAGGCAAGGGACTGGCGCCGCCTGCAAGCTAACACAGACCCACACTTGTCTCGTCTGCACGCAATCTCCCCAGACAGTTATACGTCCCGAACATGTCCCTGGCGTAGCAACCACATAGCGACACTCGCGCACATAACACACGAATGCACCGACCGTCCGGGCGACGCAATTTCGCCACGAGTCACAACACACACACTCACTACGTGGTCGTGGGAGGCGAGAGTCTCCGAACTGGACCTGGGAAGCCAACTGGCGACCCTCGACCAGGCCCGGCGAGCCGCGATCGCCAGTGGAGCCCTGTCAGAGGGAACCACCCAGGAATAAACCGCGCAACGGATTCTGCAATAATAAAGTTCCTCCTCCTCCTCCTTCTGCCACAGCGCGTTGGTAAAAAGCAGAAAAATCGAGTAGTGTGCTCGCGGCGCTTTCGTCCAGAGGATTACGAGTTCAACGCCAACTTACTGAAATCGTGTGGAGTGCCTTTCAAAGCAATGCCTTCCCGTAGCGCTATTCCGTCGGTCTTGGCTGCATTCTGCGAAGCGCAAGAACAACTGCAGGTCAAAGACGGGGCGGTGAGTGCGGCATTTGGTTTTCACGACGGAAAAGCTACAAATGTGCGAATATGTACAGCCATGACATACAGTTGCCGTCGTAGTAGTACGCAACGACGCCGGCCGCGCGAGCCCTCAGCAGCAGGTCACGTTCATCAGTACTTACATTGCTGATGTCGAGCCCAGCATCGCGAGCCAATGTGTCGTTGTCAGGGTCCTCCATGACAACGAGCGTCAAAGTTGGCGTCATAAAATAAAGAACCAGCTTGTCGTCGCGCGCTTTCCCTTCCGCTAGCCATCATAGTTGCACTTTCGCGCGGCTGTCGGCTGTGTCTTGGCTCTGTTTCTGGCCGCACGTTTGCGTTTTGCCCAGAAAAGCTGTAGCGCCGTCTGAGGGCGCCGTTTTACTCACCGATGGCGCAACTTCAGTATGAGACCATGACGTCACCACTCCTCGATCGGAGGGTGGGCGATTTAAACTAACCTAGAGTAACGCGGACGCTTCAGAACGTATTTTCTCTTAAAATAAGTATCTTCTTCGTAAGAAACGAACGTTTTGAGATTTCTGGGATGGTATTTCAACAATCCGCGTTGACTTAATATTAATCTTTAGTGTCCCTTTAGGAAGAAAAGACGAAAATACTTTCTACAAATATACCTTCTAGTAAGAAAAAAAATCGCCTACATTAATAGACTTTAAAGCATCATGGGAATAAAACTAAAAGAAACAACCTATTTCAGGTTTTCTTTTACATCAAAAATAATCCACTGTGTTATCAGCATTATTTGATTCCGGTCGTCACCATCTTCTTTCCTTGTTTGTATCTCGAATAGTCACTGACAAAAATAGTCCAACTACGAAGAAGACAACGGTTATCAGGTGGCTTAAACATGAGGGGTTCTATGAAGAATTACAGGATAGTAGTAAGCAAAAACAATCAAAATATAACATTTCATTCAGTATCGCAAAGGTCTTTAATTTCGATACCAATATTTTGGCTTTATAGCATACGTGCGGTCCTTTTTTTTATAACGTGCTACCGCGTTCGCTTCTGCGTGAAAGAATATTCAGCAGTTAACTAAATGTGATATTAGGATATAAAATGATATATAATTATGACAGAAATGATAATTATACGTGCAATAAGGGGCAGTTTAAAGCCTCGCTGAGCTGGTAAGAAGAACTTAGTGTTTTGCCTAATAGGGATACGTCGACTTATACAAGGTAGTTAAGTAATATAGCTCCACGGATCAAGTGGATTTTCTGTAGGGAAAATTTTGTATGTGTGTATTTACAGTGCTGATCTGAAGGACATTTTACCGCTATGAATTGTGTAAGCTACAAAGTACAAGCTAGAAAATCAAGCTACAATATCGTACAAGTGACAGGTGCTTCGTATCATTGGGTGTTCCTAGAAGAAACGATTAACAAGAAAGTATAGCATTCCATTTTGACTGGTCTTCTGATCTTCATTCAGTTTAGCAATGTAAGCAAGCACACTATTCATTGATAATTTACAAAGTCTAATAGAAAAAGATAGCAAAATCATTGACACAGAACAAATATTGCTTTCATTATTGCCAATCCAAAGCTTAAAGCTGTAACTCTCATGTGACAATGTTCATTTGTGCTTTCTGCGGAAACAGATATCAACTGCAATATTTATCGAGAAGAAGTAAATATCTGGAACAAACGTGAAATTCCTGATAATGCTACTGGCGACATAGTAAAATGAACTCGCAAGCACAACCCCCAAAGAGCGGCAGGGATTCGGTTTTATTCTGACCTTTTTCTTTAATTCCTAGATGTTCTCCGAACTTCAAGTGAAATTCAAACTTATTTCGACTTTCGCACGTGTATTAAACAATGGAGACGCTTCATTGCTAATATTGTTGCGCCACTAATTCTTGGGGCTCTATAATTTGTCCTTCTTTCTTATGCTGAAAATTCAAGCAGCTGGTTAGGCATCAACTATCGCCTTTTGAAGCGTTCTTTCTTTGAAGAATACTTTGAATTCTGCTTTGCCGGCCAAACTTGAAATACAAGTAACAGAATTCCTTCTTTAAATTAAAGCTTTAACAAAATAATTTTTATCACAGTGCGGCTTGTTGAATATCTGCCTCGTTTCTTTTACGAAAAACAGCAACCCGTGATCTAGTCCTGACATCCGCAGGTAAATCTGTGTTGACTGGCCCCTATTGTCTGCCACTAGAAATATCTTAAAGAACAATGACACCCTGACCTTGTGCTATGGAGCAGAATGATGCAGCTTGTTGTAGAGCACGTGGCTCTCTCAGAAGAGTCGCTGAATTATACAGGCAAGGTCTAAGCCCTCTCTCTGGTAGATCCTCGCTGCTCTGGCACAGCCTTTTTAATGCAGTATCTCGTCGATTGCTCCGTCTTCCGTATTTCGGTGTGGTATTTAGAGTGACTGCATTTATCGCTTTCCTCCTGCTCGCTGGCCGTGTAAACGATTAGGGCATCGTGTCTTAAAGTTTCTATTCATATATATAGCATATGTCACCTATTCTCGTGAAGCCTTTTTTATCACAGTCGCTTCGCCACTGAAGTACTGTCCTGAGCCGACAGGATAGAGCAAAAGAACGTGCTTGCTTATATAATACGAGAGGGACACGGTGTGATTACTTCAAACGTTCCTCCAAGCCATGCATTGATCGACTTCTTATCAACGAGTTTCTTCCGTTCCATTCTCAAGTCTAGTATAATTCGAGTTCTTACCATCCTATGGTCACTGCAGTGAAAATTTCCGAGCACGTCCACATCTTGTATGATGGCGGGGTTAGGGCAGTCTATGAAGTCTATTTCATTTATAGTCTCGCAATTCGGGCTCCTCCACGTCCCCTTTCGTGTGTATCCCGCTTGCAGAAGAAGGTATTCATTATCCGCACATTTTGTTCCGTTCAGCAAGCTCTACTAAAAACTCCCCCGGTTATTCCTACAAACGATATATATATATATATATATATATATATATATATATATATATATATATATATAGTGTAGACAAACACGGCCGCTAGCAGAAGCCGATGAAGAAGCAGGGTGTTGTCCGTGCTCGCGTAGGCGCCGCTCGGCCATTACCTGTCTCTGTGCATTATTATAAGGCTCCGAGCGCATCTAAACAGGTACTATCAACAGGTCGAAGTGCTGATTTCATTTTCTATCCTCGAACTGCATGCCGGCTCTCTACCCCCAGCTTTGGCAAATCCTACTCAACGACGGATACCTGCTCACTTACTCGACGTGGCTACGACACGCGTCTGTCACCCTCACGAAGTCGCTATTCACTTTTCCCTATGGTTCGTCGTCCTGTAGCCGTTCTATCGGAAAACTAGCCATCGCAGTTCCCGAGACAACAGCTGCGCTCGTGTCGACAACTTCAAGGCCTCGATTTCTAACTTCGAACGAAATAACCGTGAATATCAAAAGTGTTTCAGTGCACGCACTTATCGATTTTGGAGCCGCTGTGTCTGTTCTTCCTGGAGAACTGTGCCGCAAGTTATGAAAGAACAATTCAGCCTTCCGACGTCTCCCTGCATACCGTAGCCGCGCACAAAATTAAACCTTCAGAAGCATGCACAGATCGCCTTGTCATTCAGGACACTTGGTACGTGGTGGAATTTGTCGCTGTTCCGCCATGTTCAAACAAAGTTATTTTGGGTAGGGACTTTCTTGACGTCGTTGACAGTGCCCGTGCCGAACATGAGTTGCCACCGATGTGTGGTGCCTCAACTGACAAGCCGCCTTCTTCTCGAGTGGTCGCCGCTACGGACTCGGACGCACCTCCTGTGCATTCTATCTTTAAGCCACTTTCTCGCGGCTTTGCTCCCTCTTCCACCACCCAGTTTGTGCCCTCCGAAGCATTTACCTCTCTAAAAAGCTTCCTCCACCTTTTGCATTTGTCACAGTCAAAAACTCCTGCAATGCCATTTATGTCGCGAATCGTTTTCCTTCCCCGGCCACCTTATTCGGTGAGGAATGTACACGTCGGCTTGGACACCTTGATTCCGTTTACTATATTCAATGGCCTGGCGACACGTTAAGTCTTCTTGTCGAAAGCACTACTCCTGTTCCCACCATTGGTTCGTGCTCCTTAGAGGCATTTCTTCTCTCAATTGATCACGCCTGCCCAGCGCAAGTCCCGCCTGCCCAGCGTACCCTACTCTTGGAGCTCCTCGACCGCTTTCGGATGTTGTTCGAATATAAGCCATCTTCTTTGGGACGCGCATCATCCATCGTTCACCACATTGACGCCAGCACCCTAGCGTCCCTACACCAGCGTCCATACCTAATTTGCCACTCTAAATGCCCTGTCATTGACGGACAAGTCATCGACACGGTTCATTGGGACGTTATTCAGCCATCACACAGCCCTTGGGCTTCCCCAGTTTTGCTGGTGAAGAAGCAGGACGGTAGCATCAGATTTTGCGTTGATTATAGGCGCCCTAACTAGATCACGCGAAAAGGTGTTTATCCGCGGCGCAGAATCGGCGACGTTCTCGACTGCTTGCAAAGAAGAGTTCTTTTCCTTTTTAGACCTTTAGTCTGGGTACTGGTACGTCCTTATCAATGAAACTGACCGTCCTAAGTCTGCGCTTGTAACCCCAGATGGCCAGCAGCAGCCAAATGTGATACCGTTTGGTCTTTGAAATTGCACCTGCCACCTTCCAACGTCTCATGGATAGTCTTCTTAGAGGCCTCAAATGATACACATGTTTTTGCTACCTGGAATATGGCGTAGGCGTTTCGAAGGACTGCGGCTCCCATTTGCCCGCCTCGCAAACGTCCTGACATGGCTTTCAGAGGTTGGTGTTCAGCTTAATTTGAAAAATTGCCACTTTGCCGCCCGCCAGATCTCCATCTTTGCAAATTTCAGGATGGACGGCGTCCTTCCCGACCCTGCAAAGCTTCGCACCGTTGGCGTGTTCCCGATGTCGTTTACGCAGAAAGAACTCCGTAGCTTTATGTACCTGTGTTCATAATTTTGCCGATTCCTGCGAACGTTTGCACCCATAATTGCCCCTTAACGCAGCTGCTGGCCAACAGCCAAAGCATTTCGGCATGGCCTACCGCTTGCCAAATACGCGTTCACCACAGTACGCCATCTTCTGATAACCCCACCTATTATACGCCGCTTTGGCCTGGGCGTTCCTACAAAAATTCGCACGGATGCAACTGGAGTAGGCCTCGGCGCTATTCATGTCCAGCGTAAGCCTCGCTTCGAAGAGTACTCCATCTCTTACGCCAGCCACACTCAAACCAAAGCGGAAACAAACAATTCGTTCCCTGAAAAGGAATATCTTGCAATCGTTTGGGCAGTCACCAAACTTCGACCTTAGGAATACGGCCGTCCATTCGACATCGGGACTGATCACCACGCTCTGTGCTGGTTGTCATTAAAGAAGCCATGTGGTTGCCTAGGTAGTTCGGCGGTTCGTCTACAGGACTATGGCATGCGTGTTTTCTATCGGTCAGGCCATAAGCATTCGGATGCCGACGATCTTTCGCACTCACCACTGCCCGATGAGTCTGGTGCTCTGTCTGTCTCCAGGTACGATTCTTCGTCTGTTACGTTCGCCGACAAGCCAGCAGAGCAGCACCGGGTTCCTCGCAAAGCCTCTCTACTAGAGTATTTATCTCAACCATCACCATGCACCGACCGTTTGCTTCGGTGCACCGCTTGTCATTTTTCCAGCCATGAATGGCTCCTGTACCGCCGCTACTACCAACGTGATGGTCGTAAATGGTTGCTAGTGATTCCTCGCCATCTACGTTCTGACATCTGTGTCGCTTTTCATGTGGAACCGCAACGCGCCCATGCCGGCTTTGATACTACTGGCGAGGAATGTAACACTTCGTTCGACACTACATCTACTCATGCCACAAGTGCCAACGCCATAAGAGCCCACCTCATAAGACAACGAAGCCGCTTTAACCGTCGCCCTGTCCCTTCTGGCCTTTGGACAGTATGGGTATTGATTCGTACGGCCCTCTACCCTACATTCCAGGTGGCAACCGCTGGGTAATCGTTGGTGTGGACCACCTCACGCGCTACTCCAAAATTTTAGCGCTACAGGTGGCCACAGCACATGAACTTAGTTTGTTCACCCTGCGCAACTTCGTTATTCGACACGTTGCGCCTCGCGAGCTACTGAGTCACCGTGGTCGTTCATTCCTCTCTGAAGCTGTAGAAGCCGAACTTCGCGAATGCAACACTGTCAATAGAACTGCGAGCGCCTATCATCCGCAAAATAGTGGCGTGACTGAACGCTTTAACAGTACTCTCGGCGACATGCTCGCCATGCATGTTTCGGCTGACCACACTAATTGGGACGACCTCCTTCGTATTTTTACGTACGCTTACAATAGCGCCAATCAGTCCACCACGGCATTCTCTCCCTTTGTTATTTATGGTCGTCAATTTTCCCCTTTTATGGACGCGATCCTTTTCTTCGCCGCGCCGCTTCGCAATCTACGACTCTATCCAAAGCCGCCACTTATGCCGCAAATGTCCTCAGATCGCACGCATTCTTACCGCTCAACAGCAAGCCAGCCAGAAACATTGTCGTGACACAAGCTTGTCTTTTGCATCATATTCACCTGGAATGCTCTTATGGCTCCGCGTTTCCTCCTGTACTCCTGGACTTTCTACGTAGTTCAGCTCAAGATATGACGAACCTTACCGGGTTCACCGTCAGACGTCCCGGGTCAAGTACATCATTGAGCCTACTGAGCCATCTACGGACCAGTGGAGTAGTGGACGCGAATCTCTTCATGTCGACCCACTGAAACCGTACTACGACCCACCAGAGCTCCCTGTTCGATTGGCCGCCAGGATGGCTCCTTCGTTCGGAGAGGAAGTGATTGTAGTGATAAATAGGAACGCCAGCAGAAGATGGTGTACACGGTTGTTGTTCCTGCTGCTCACGCGCGCTCCGCTTGGCCGCTGCACGTTTCTATGCATTCATATAAAACGACGAGCGCATCTAACGCTAAACGCGTACTCTCTCTC